>NW_024728725.1:390000-587500 GCF_018991925.1 Homarus americanus | reverse complement strand
AACCTAACATAACTAATCTAACCAATTTAACCTAACCTAACGTAACTAATCTAACCAATTTAACCTAACCTAACGTAACTAATCTAACCGATCCGACTTTAAATTAAGTTCACTGCGACTTGGAATACAGAGAGAGAGAGAGAGAGAGAGAGAGAGAGAGAGAGAGACTCGACGCTATATCGGAAAGTAATAATACTGACACGACTTTAAATCACAGAAAAATAGTAATTATTACACAACGCTTCATCGCTTCAGAGTAAGGGACAGCTAGTATTAGAGGTGGTGCTCAAGGGACAGTTATGATTAGGGGGTAGTGGTCAGGGGACAGCTGGTATTAGAGGTGGTGCTCAAGGGACAGCTATTATCAGGGGATAGTGCTCAAGGGACGGCTGGTATTAGAGGTGGTGCTCAACGGACAACAATTATCAGGGGGTAGTGCTCAAGGGACAGTTGGTATTAGAGGTGGTGCTCAAGGGACAGTTATCTAGTGGTCAGGGGACAGCTGGTATTAGAGGTGGTGCTCAAGGGACAGCTATTATCAGGGGATAGTGCTCAAGGGACGGCTGGTATTAGAGGTGGTGCTCAACGGACAACAATTATCAGGGGGTAGTGCTCAAGGGACAGTTGGTATTAGAGGTGGTGCTCAAGGGACAGCTGGTATCAGGGTGTCATAAATTTTATCTTTGTAACTATCAACAAAGTCCTTACCTAACCTGGTTTTATTTTGTTTATATGTGGTTCTCAACCTGAAAACACACACACACACACACACACACACACACATACACATACACACACACACACACACACGTGGAAAAAAAACCACCCGCGTGTTCATTTTCAAAAGTTAATTCATCTGCAGTCGACAAAATTTTACAACAGTGGCGGCCAATTGCAGGAAAGAAGCCATAAAAGATTATTACAATCCACGACCGAGTGCGACAACCTCCCCCACAACACCCCATCCCACCCACAACACTCCCACACCCACCCACAACACCCCCCACACCCCCATATCCACCCACACCACCCACCCCTAAAAACTCCACATTTACCATAGAAAACAACAATAAAAACCGTAGGAAAAACTGCCCCCTGAGGGTTTACATATGTGTGTATGTATGTGTGTGTGTGTGTGTGTGTGTGTGTGTGTGTGTGTGTGAGGGGGCAGGTAGGAGGTGGGAGGAAGCATGATGGAAAGCGAGGATAAGGAGAGGCAATAAAGCAATAAAAAACAATAAAAAAAATGGTCGGCACAAGACATGAGAGAACACTTGTGGTATGACTCCAGTCTCCTCGATGTTAGTGCGGCCGCCAGCTGTCCCGTGTGACCCACCCTCACCCACCCACCAACCAAACCCAACCCATAATACCCATCCACCCAGACCACCCACACACCTATAATCTTATACCTATTTACCCAACCACTTATTCATCGAACCACCCCACAAACCCACAAACCCACCCCACACACCCATAAACCCACCCCACACACCCACACACCCACCCTACCGATCCATCCACTCGCCCAGCTCACCCACACACCTGCAAACCTCGAATCCATTCACCCACCCACTCACTAAACCCACTCCACACACCTATCAACCCACCTGTCCACTTACCCACCTCACACACCCACCAACCCACCCCTTACACCCAGCAAACCACTTGTCCACCCACCAAACCCACCCACACTTGACTTACAGAGGAAGAAGAAGAGGAGGTAGAGAAGAAGGAAGACATGAAGTGATATGGAGAAGGACGGAGGGGAGGGGTAGGGAAGAAGGAGGAGGAGGAGAAAGAAAGGATGGGGAGGAAGGGGGGTGAGAGGAGAGAGGGCATGGTGTAGGAGTATGGGGGATGGATGAGTAGGTGGGGGACAGGATTCAGGTGTGTGTGTGTGTGTGTGTGTGTTAGGTTGGGAGATATAGAAGATGAAAATGATGATAATTAGGCGATTAAGGAATGAGAGGAGAGGATAAAGAAGAGAGAAAGAGAGAAACACATAAGACGACAACCACTTAAATCATGACTCGTCCCTACACCTTCCGACTTGATGTTTATTCACGTGTACAGCAACTGCCAACATCAGCAGAGCAGCTCTAACTTACAGTATTCACGGAGGTTATCAATATACAGTGGCGGGTGAAGGATAGGAGGCGGCTTGTATAAAGGAAGTAATAAGCAGCGTTAGCGATACAGGTGTGTAATGATTTTTGTTGAGTGCGCTCATGGGGGTGAAACGCTAAGTTGTCCAGTCTAGCGTACTTAACATGAACTTCAGCTGGAGTGTGTATGTGTGTGTGTGTGTGTGTGTGTGTGTGAAAGGGAGAGTGAGAGAAACAGAGAGAATGGTGTATAAATAAAAGCAAGCGTTGGACTTGAATCCGGATACCCTGCCAAAAACTGATGAACGCGACCATGTTTACAAAAAAAAAGTCGATATCAAATGCAGGTCACTGGAAGCATGTGATGACGATTGAATGTGTTGATTTGTATACGTAACATACAGTAACGCGGGAACAGTAACACACAAGACCTACATGGGAACAAACACATCACCTACGAGGATAGTGACACACCCTCCCACCACACTGCAAACTCTTATTATGGTAACGCTTAACACTCCTATACGTGGCAACACACACCAAGCCTATACATATAACAACACACATATAACAGCACATTATAACGGACATCCAACCATCCACTTAACAGCACCACAGCACTAACCACTTAAACGAACCACCACTGCTGCTGCTGTTGATGGCGGCACAGCAATAAACCTCTTAGCCAAAAAAAAAAAGTGTGAATATTTTAAGCTTCTGGCTACACCGGCAATAAAAGTCCAATTTGGCTGGAAAATGCACGCGAGTAGTTTTGTCACGTCGGTGTGCAGAGGATTTTTTTTTTTAGGTCTTATTGGTCTTGTTTTTCAATAGATCCGTGTTTGGTTTAGTTTTCTTTTGGTCTGGTATTGAGTTTGGTTTGGGTTGTGTTTGGGATTGGTTTAAGTTTGGTCTGGGCTTAGTTTGAGTTTGAGATTGGTTTCGGTTTTATCTGGACTCATATTAGTTAAAAATTGGAATAAGATTGCTTTGACATTAGTCCTAAACTGGTATACTGTAGATATTACCCAGGATTGGTTAAGGATTAATCCAGGAGGCAGTTGATTGGTAGAAGACGTACTATACATCGGAGTGTTAGTCAAAGAAACCTTCTTTGATTGGCTGAAACGTTAGACGAATAAAAAAAAAAAACATCCGATTGGTTAGACAAAGAAAAACCTCTTATGAGTGGCTAAAAATGACAAAAAATAAATAAACAGAAACTCTCCACTAACTCACAAAGGCATTAGATAAACAAAAACCTTTCCCAAAATAGTTAAGTCATTACACACAGAAAATAAACTCCCTGATTGGCCAAGACAACAGTAGGGTGCCATCATACTATTGGCTAACACACACAAATACCCCTCATCACTTCTCGACCTCCCACGTGCACCTCAAGGCAATTTTCTTAAGTGTAATATCAATATTTATGGTAATAGAGAGTAATAAAGATTTCAGAGGGTATTATTCTTTTTGGGGGGGTTCTCTCTCTCTCTCTCTCTCTCTCTCTCTCTCTCTCTCTCTCTCTCTCTCTCTCTCTCTCTCTCTCTCTCTGGTTTCACTATATCGAGCGTTTCGTCCTTATACCTTGGTGGTGTTTAGTATGTGTGTGTGTGTGTGTGTGTGTGTGTGTGTGTGTGTGTGTGTGCCGGAAGTTAGGATTGGGGGGAAGAGATATGTCCTCATTAACAGACGTATATATATCTAGATACATAGACAGTGAGATAAAGAAAAAGACGGATGCATATTCAGGTGGATACAAAGACAGACAGACAGACAGAGACAGACAGACCACGAGTGATAAACGGAGAGACAGACAGACAGAGTGACGCATGGACAGACATACAGAGTGATACCCTTAGTGCTATGTTCACGATGGATGTGGACAAGAACAGACGGACATACGAACGGAGATATTACTTAGAGTGCAGTCAGAACACATTGCAGTTTCCTTGTATTATGAACCACGATAATACCACGTTGAGACACACATAACAGCCCATAACAGCATACAACAGCATATAACAGTCCATAACAGCCCATAACAGGACACAACACTACATAGCAGCCTATAAAAGCACACAACACTACATAACAGCCCATAATATAACAGCAAATAACAGCAAATAACAACATATAACACCACATATCAGCCCATATAAACCCATTACAGCACCTAGCAGCATATAATAGCGTATAACAACACATAACAGCGTATAACAGCACATAACAGCGTATAACAGCACATAGCAGCGCATAACAACACATAACAGCGTATAACAGCACATAACAGCGTATAACAGCACATAGCAGCGTATAACAACACATAACAGCGTATAACAGCACATCACAGCGTATAACAGTTTATTCAGCTCGTGAGTAAGGCAATAGAACATAAATCGAGTAGAGGGAAGGATTAATGGTCTTATAAGCGGTGGGGGGGGTTGAGGTGAGGCTGGGGGTGGGGGTGAGGTGTGAAGGGTGGAGGAGGCTGAGGGGGTGGGTGGGGGGAGGCTGAGGGGGGTGAGGTGAGGCTGAGGGGTGGGGGGGTGAGGTGGGGAGGGTGAGGTGAGGCTGAGGGGTGGGGGGTGAGGTGAGGCTTAGGGGGTGGGGGTGGAGGCTTAGGGGTGGGGGGGTGGTGGAAGGGGGTGTTGGTTTTGGTTGGCCGAGATTTTCATGTACATAATATTCCCACCTGCAGCGATGTCATACGGAAGATGATGATGAGAACGGTATTTTTTTGTGTGTGTGGATAGGTGAGGTGAGGTTTCGTTTAGGTGAGGTTAGGTGAGGTGAGGTAAGGTTTAGGTGAAATTTAGGTGAGGTTAGGTTAGTACTGGTATCTTGAAATAATCGAAACCGTGAGTGAATCAATTGATATTTCGAGATTATAATATGTTCTTTCAGGTGGAAAAGAACTCCTCAGTATGTTCTCTCAGGTGGAAAAGAACTCCTCAGTATGTTCTCCCTCCTCACATCAACACTGAAGGAGGAAAAGATTTATGTAGTCTCTGCAGGTGATCTATCATAAGAGCACGGTGAAGGTAAACACGAGGAGGTAGCTAAAGACACTGACATTACTCGCTCTGTGGGGAGGAGCTACCAGCAGGTGACGAGGCAACGGGAGTAGGATATGGTGGACGAGTAGCACACACACACACACGCACACACATAAGGACGTACTGTGTTCACTTCTACGTTCACTTCATCATGAGTAACCATGGCGATGAAGCAGTGAAGTTATGGCCTGCACTGTGTTACGATGATCTCAGTATGTATGTATGTATGTATGCTTTAGTCGTGAACATCAACATGAGAATATGAAGTTAAAGGTGAAACTTCCCAAAGTCTCTGAGTAAAGAAAGGAACGGATATCACTCACACGTACTGCGAGTCTACACTACACTGGGTACACACGATCTCCATGGGGTGTGTATCCGGGTGTCTGGCAGGTGTTTTTATCACAAGTACACAAATACTCAACACAAGAAGGGTAAGTGTTATTCTGAGGCCGTTAGTACTGTACTGGAGCCTCGCTGACGTGTTTATGAGGTAATTATCGTATTTCTCAGCTGGATTCGCCTGCATGAACTTGAGTAGTGTGTCTGTGAACTTGAGTAGTGTATTACGTGCCACAAGCAATCTTTATCTTCCAGTAAAATGAGCCCAACTGTGTTTACATGTGACGTCACTCAAACATCATGCTAAAAAGAACCAATCCAGTATGTTATTACGTGACGTCATTCAGTACTTCCCAATGATGAAGAGCCAATCACCAACGTCGTCGCACTTACGGATCCCACCCACAATTTCACACTTGCCGCCAGAGTTACAAGTCCCGTTCAATTTACCCAGTTTGCACTTTTTGTGACCCACGGTAATTGCCCCTAATTTAGACTAATAGAGGCTGGGAAGTGTCACATTATGTTGTCATATTAAGGGGAGTAAACGTGTCGGCTGGTGGTAATGACACAGTGTAATGAGTTCTTCCTCTTTACCGACCGAGAACCAGTGTCCACGGAAATGACGCTTACTCAGTCGTATAGTCGGGGACGAATGTTGGCAGAAACCGAGCTGTAGGTGTGTGTGTGTGTGTGTGTGCGCGATATAACAATGTTTTAGTCGTCACCAATATAGGGCCTAGTAGTGGACGCTGGAAGGACCCGCTCCCCTCCTGGTGGTCGCCGGGTTGATCCATGACATACTCCTATAAGTCCTTTTGTCCTTCACTATATTACTTTAGTCTCGTTAACCATTTTTAATTCTCAAATAGGATATTATTATTAGAATTTGACTAAGTATATAATAAAGTAAGTTAGTAAGTTAGCAAGTAAGTAATATAGTAAATAAGGTTAGGTTATCCGTGTCAGGGAGGGTAAAACTGTGATAGGCAATGTTATGCAGTATATACCTAACCTGAGCGAAGACGGGCAATTAAAGCTCACACTAAAAACTACTCAGAGAAGCGCGCCATCTATTGGTAAACAGAACAACTTGTTTATGAAGCTTCAGACCCAAAAGCTCAGAGATTCAATGTCACTATTACTTCCAGGTCGGTGGCTGCTAACCTTTGCCAGCGACTCTATAGTACATACACTGCATACGTATGTGTATTACTATTATGTAGTTTTTTTTCAATGAGTGGGAATGTCTGAGAAAGTAGAGTCACTTGTATAACTGTGTGAATACTAATACTGGCAGCCTTATGTACGTATCAGCCTGCAGTGCTCTGTATAACGCTGCAGTGTACACATTATGCTTCACACCTGAGGGAAATGATCATCACTCTGTATAACTGTGTGAAGTGTAATAATTTGTCTTAACTGGCATCTGTATAGAGGTGAACTTAACTCACATTTGATGATGATTGACTTATGACTGATGATTGATGGTGATGACGATTAACAACAGCAGCCCTGAATATAACCTGATCTATCATTCACCCCATAAACGTGCGCAATAAGAATTAAATAGCATAATCTACCTCTATAATGAATGTGTACAGGACGTGTGTATTATTATGCAGTTCATGAGAGTGATTTAATCTGAGGAATGCATATATGCAGTTTGTTTACATGATATAACAGTGAAGTTTTTTGTTACCTGCCGCGTACCTTGGTTAATGAGATGAGTGTGAAGATGAGTATTTGTAATGGATATAATCTTTGGATCAACTGACCTAACCTAACCTAACCTAACCTAACCTAGTCCCTCCAGGCAGTGTTAGAATGGCTAATCTTCAAGTGAAATAAACTAGGGTCGAATATTTAGGTGATCCAATGTTTTTTGCTCGAAGTATTCACACACCTTTATATATATTGCATCATATCATAGGTAAACGGTATGTATGATCACCTCAAGTATGCAAGATTATACTATGTGATGTATCTCAAGTATACATAGATTATTCCACTGGACTATCATTTTATCTATCTTATAATTCTCACAACTACGACCTATGCCTCATCAGGTTCCAGAGATTCACAGAGATTCCGTAGTTTAATTTCCCCTCCCTGGCGGTCTTAAAAGTACTTATCTACTCAAGGCAAATTTTCTGCGTAATTTTCCTACCAATTGTGGAGGATATTTTCACGTCTTGTTTTACGTTTAGTCTTTAATTGAGTTCACAAACCTCCATTGTTGAGGGAAATTGAGCATTGGAATCCATGTGACTCTGAATCCAAGTTTTAGTTTTCCATTCCACGACCTTCACTACTAAGATCAACACCAGCTACTAATACAACGTAAAAGATAGGATTAAGATAGTCTCTCCTTCTCTCCTGTCAACGTTTTCTATTACCTTTGCCTCAGCTGTCAATGTTAGTATATATCCCCTACCAGACTCTACTGTTACAATGTGATTTACTGTCGCTGTACGATACACTTGCAAAACAACAGACACACACTTACCTAGCAACATACATACACCTACACTTACAAAACAACAAACACACACACACACACTTACCAAACAACACATATACACTAACAAAAACAACACATACACTTACAAAACAACAGACACACACTTACCTAGCAACATACATACACCTACACTTACAAAACAACAACAAACACACACTTACCAAACAACACACACATATACACTTATCAATCAAACACACACACTGACAAAAACAAAATAAAATCCCAGTCAGCTACTTGATAATAGTCTTACTAAACGGATATTAATTTTTTCCTCAGTTATGTGTGTATTTAGATCTCCTATCAATTGATTTGTATGTCGGAGGATTTGAAGAACAGGGAATTTATTTTTTTAATATTTTGTGTAAATTTGTTTATTGTTGCGGTTTAATTGTATTATATGTCTTGATGACCAGGATGAGTGAATGTTGAGTTCTTTTTATCTTAACCCAATCAGTGGCAAGGGTTTCACTCAGCTGGATAAAATCGTTTGGGGTTAGGTTAGGTTAAATGAGAAAAAAATACCTAAATGCGAAACTATACTACTTAAAAGGTTAAACACCACTACTACTACTACTAATAATAATAATACTAACATAAATAGTAAAACCAATAACAAGAACACTATCTATGACAATCATTCTGTTTATCATCCCAATCAACAATAAAACACAATACAATCAATAAATACACTCCTTTCTCACCACCCTAAACAGCTACCCCCCACCACTATCCAGAGGGCAGCTGGGTTGTGGCTCACTAACATTACATATTTCTCAGTCGTTATCTAAATTACCTCAGTTGGAGAGAAATATTTTCAATGAAATACTGAACTTTGGTATCTGGGTGTGTGTGTGCGTGTGTGTGTGTGTGTGTGTGTGTGCGTGTGTGTGTGTGTGCGTGTATGTGTGCGTGTGTGTGCGTGTGTGTGTGTGGTAATAACGAGATGATGGTGATGAGGATGCAGAGATCTGAAGGATAAAGTATAGAGTTGCAGCTGCCATGATCGTTGAGGCAGACATGGAATAAATATATATATTTTTTTTAATTTTTAGGGAATCCCACATCCTGTCTCATTCAACATCAACAACAACAACAACAACAAAGAAAAGTCGTGCAAAAATTTTTAGTTTTCCGTTGCAATAATAATGACTGAATGATATCGATTTCTTCCTATGAGGTGTAAATCGGCTTGTGGTGGTGGTGATGTATCGTGGTGGTGGTGGTGTATCGTGGTGGTGGTGGTGTATCGTGGTGGTGTATCGTGGTGGTGTTCTGTGGTGGTGTTCTGTGGTATATCGTTGGGTATTATCATGTGGTGCAACGATAACATATTGTACATTATGTATGTATGTATGTATGTATGTATGTATGTATGTATGTATGTATGTATGTAATGGCAATTGAAATAAGAGACTACGTACTTTCTCTTATATATTTTCACTCCCGTAACTACTGATTAAAACAAGAGATAACACCTGGATATCTTCACTACACAGGTAACATATATCAAGCAATAAACATATCCTCAACACACAGGTAAGAGAGGTAAGACACGAACATAAAAAGGCAGATTAGTGTCAGATATCTTAAAAGTTTTACCTCAAGATGCTGTTTTATGATTCAACTCCTCCTTCAGTGAGTGGTAAGGCAACGGGGTATAATAAAATTCTTGGAGAAAAACCCTTAAGTAACGACACCAGAACAGTAAGAAAGTAACATTCAACAACGGTACCGCATTGAAAGAAGAATGTTAGTTAGATATGTCCTTCATTATTCAGCAATATTCATGTAGGTTTATAATATAGCGCGATAATTTTCTCCATATATATAAGAGTTCTTCCACTGAGATGACGATGACAGGTTGTGGCATAAGACAATAATGGCAGACAGAGGCATATATGACAACAATGGCAGAAAATGGCATATGACAACGATTACAGTGGCTTAAGATAACGTAAATAGATAGCAACAATGTCTTCCTGGATGGCTGAAAAGAGAATAACCCGCGCCGCTTCAAGTCTCAACATTAATTATTCACTGACGCAAAAATGATGATTTTCCTTGACTTTATCATCATCTGATATCTGTTTATCTGTCCGGCGTTGTGAAACCGGAAATTAATATAATTTTCAGTATAACACGAAAATTATCTCTCCAGTTTATTTCTCTTTAAGTTTAATCTACCTGACTTAACTTAACGCTAACCTAACTCAACTTAACCTAACCTAACCTCCCAGCTGAAATAAACTGGAGTAGTTTACCTCCCTCTCCCTCTCTCTCCCTCTCTCTTCCGCAACCACCCACACTTCCTCCCATCCAACCTCCAACCTTCTTCCCACCCTCTTTTCTCCTTCCCACTCACCCAACCTCCCTCTTCCCTTACCTGCCCTAACCTAACCAAACTCACCCACCCTCCCTCCTATCCACCTTCCTTCCCAACCCTATCTACCCACCCTCCCTCCCTCCCTTCCTTCCACACCTTCCTCTTATCCACCATACCACCCACCCTCCCTCCTAACCACCGTGCTACTCTCCCCCTCCCCTCCAAACCTCCCTCCCTCCCTCACAGATCAACACGGAGCCTGGGAGGGGGAGGAGGAATCTACCGTGATAGGGGTCTCATTGTCACACCACTTGCTGTAAGATAGCGTCAGGGCTCACAGGTGATATTATCTTGTTTATTTCCACTCCACAACGACAAGTTTTTCCGGTACCTGGCGTTGTCGTGGCTGTGGTGTTGTATGGTGTTGTGGGTGGAGTGGTGTTATGAAGGTGGTGGGAAGGTGTGTTGTGGGTGGGTGGTGAGGGTGGGTGGTGTGGGTGGGTGGTGTGGGTGGAGTGGTGAGTGGAGTAGTCTGGTGGTGAGGGGAGTGGTTGTGGGGGAGTTGTGGGTGGAGGGTGTTGTGATGGTGTTGTGGGTGGAGTGGTGTTGTGGGTGTGAGTGGTGTGTGTGGTGGTGTGGAGTGGTGTTGTGGTGTTGTGGGTGGAGGGGTGTTGTGTGGTGGTGTTGTGGGGGGGGTGATGTGGGTGGATGGGGGTGTGTGGTGTGTTGTGGGTGGAGGGGTGTTGTGGGTGGAGTGGTGTTGTGGGTGGAGGGTGTGTTTGTTGCGTTGTGGGTGGGTTGTGGGTGGAGTGGTGTTGTGGGTGGAGTGGTGTTGTGGGTGGAGTTGTGGGGTGGAGTTGTGGGTGGAGTGGTGTTGTGGGTGGAGTTGTGTGGTGGAGAAGTGTTGTGGGTGGAGGGGTGTTGTGGTGGTGTTGTGGGTAGAGGGGTGATGGGGTGGATGGGTGCGTGTGGTGGTGTTGTGGGTGGAGGGATGTTGTGGGTGGAGTGGTGTTGTGGGTGGAGTTGTGGGTGCAGGGTGGTGTTGTGGAAGGTGTTATGGGTGGAAGGGTGTTGTGGGTGGAGTTGTGGTTGGAGTTGTGTTGTGGTGGAGGGGTGTTGTGGTGGTGTTGTGGGTAGAGGGTGATGTGGGTGGATGGGTGCGTGTGGTGGTGTTGTGGGTGGAGGGTGTTATGGGTGGAGTGGTGTTGTGGGTGGAGGGGTGTTGTGGTGATGGTGTTGTGGGTGTAAGGGTGTGATGGTGTTGAAGGTGGAGGGGTGTTGTGGTGTTGAAGGTGGAGTGGTGTTGTAGGTGGAGTGGTGTTATGGGTGGAGTGGTTGAGTGATGGGTGTGTCCATCCCTTATTTCTTCCCTCACTCACTCCCTCCCTCCTTCCTTCCTCTCACTATCACCCACCATCCACCCCTCTCACCCACCCCCCCCAACACCCCCTGTAGCTCTGTGGGTCAGTACACGGGAGGAAGTAAACCTGTTCTCTCTTAATTAACACGGTAACATCTGTCTCTTTCTACCTGGGTTCTTTCTTCCGTTTCGGCTAAGTTCATATAAACCAGTTTTTTAACCAGAATTCTTTTTTTATGTACAATTCACACATGTCCATTTTTTGTATGTATGTATGTATGTATGTATGTATGTATGTATGTATGTATGTATGTATGTGTGTATGTTTGTATGTGTGTGTATGTGTGTATGTGTGTATGTGTGTATGTTTGTATGTATGTATTCATGTGTGTATGTGTGTATGTGTGTATGTTTGTATGTATGTATATATGTATGTGTGTATGTATGTATGTATGTATGTATGTGTGTATGTATGTATGTATGTCTGTCTGTATGTATGTATAATTTATCTTTACAGCTTAATATCATAACTTAATCTCATTGCTTAACCTTACAGCTTAACCTCATAGCATAACCTCCGAGCTTAGCCTTACAGCATAACCTCTCAGCTTAACCACAAGCAGCCTCAAGAGCTTAACCCTACAGCTAAACTTCACAGCTTAACCTCACAATTTAACGCAACTCTCTCTCTCTCTCTCTCTCTCTCTCTCTTCCTATCTGGTTTTCCTTCACTGTGTTTTTCTTTTTTTTACTTTCTTTATCACTTAACCCTCCCACACTGCTTATACCTCTCCACACCTGCCAACATTATGACCTCTCCACACCTGCCAACATTATGACCTCTCCCACACCTGCCAACAATATACCTCTCCCACACCTGCCAATAATATAACCTCTCCACACCTGCCAACATTATAACCTCTCCCACACCTTCCAACATTATAACCTCTTCCACACCTGCCAACATTATAACCTCTCCCCACACCTGCCAACATTATAACCTCTCCCACACCTTCCAACATTATAACCTCTCCCACCACACCTGCCAACATTATAACCTCTCCCACACCTGCCAACATTATAACCTCTCCCACACCTGCCAACATCATAACCTCTACCACACCTGCCAACATTATAACCTCTCCCACACCTGCCAACATTATAACCTCTCCCACACCTGCCAACATTATAACCTCTCCCACACCTGCCAACATTATAACCTCTCCCACACCTGCCAACAATATAACCTCTCCTACACCTGCCAACATTATAACCTCTTCCACACCTGTACATCTCTAAGTTCTCCTTCACCTGTAAAGCCCTGTTGATCTTTCACCCCACAATCCAGCTTCACTTCCTGGGCTGCCGTACCATGATAAGCAATACGCTATTATCATTCCTTGTTAAAATACTTCCTCTTGTATCGTCCGGGACAAAAATATTAACGAGACGGGAAATTTTGCTATGTAACGTCTTGGGCTAGTTTGGTAACGCCTGTGGTGGTTTGGCAACGCTTGTGGTGGTTTGGTAACGTCATGTGGTGATTTGGTAACGTCATGGGGTGGTTTGATAACGCCTGTGTTGTTTGGGAATGTTATGGGGTGGTTTGGTAACGCCTAAGGTGGTTTGGTAACGTCATGGTATAGTTTGGTAACGTTATGGGATGGTTTGGTAACGTCTAAGGTGGTTTGTCAACGTCATGGGGTAGTTGGCTACCGTCGTGGTATGGTTTGGTAACGTTATAGGATGGTTTGGTAACGTCTAAGGTGGTTTGGTAATGCTTGTAAAAAGTTTGTTAACGCGTGGGGTAGCTTTATAATGCCTGGGGGGTAGCTTTGTAACGCTAGGATTTTATGGTAACGTCTGGAGGTGTTTTGGTAATGCCTGTTTGGTAACGCAATAAATAAATGAATCAATAAATGAATAAATAACAACATACTCAAGAAACACACGTAAACACCAACAACTTGAGGCAACACAAGAACGATAAGTTGGTGACTACACGACACTCTTTACAACACACATGAGAAACCAGATTAGGATACCTACCCATCTGTTTACCTATGTCACCCCAAACAATTATAATCTTAGGGGATAAATTATTGTGTATGGGCTGTATATACGAAACATACACACACACACACACACACATACATTCTCTCCGGCTCTTTCTGTTCATATATCTGTGTGTATGTGTGATATCTAAATGCAAATTTTCCTAGTGTGTGTGTGTGTGTGTGTGTGTGTGTGTGTGTGTGTGTGCTGTCACGCGAGCTAGATGGTACAATCCGTCCAGCGTGTAATTATCTCGTTGCATGATTCATAGTAATTGGGAATATTTACACGGCGAGAGTCAACTAAGGAAAACTGCCTTCTCATTGGTCGGCTGGTTATGACCTGTAAACAAGTCTAGATTATATGTGGGCACTTGAATGTCGCCTCTCTGACACACACACACACACATCTGCCGGGGTCATGTCATACAACTAAAAATTTTTGTTGCTACTGCCCTGTTTTTCTGTTCATTGTATTAGTACCTTGGGATTTTATTCTACGGCACAGAGACGCCATGTGGGGAGGGGGGTCAGCTGTTATAAATCATGACTTGGTTAGGTTAGGTTAGGTTAGGTATGGTAATATGAACATCTGGTAATATGAACACCTGGTAATATGAACACCTGGTAATATGAACACCTGGTAATATGAACACCTGGTAATATGAACACCTCGTAATATGAACACCTCGTGATATGAACACCAAGAACACCTCGTAATATGAACACCTGGTAATATGAACACCTGGTAATATGAACACCTGGTAATATGAACATCTAGTAATATGAACACCTCGTAATATGAACACCTCGTAACATGAACACCTGGTAATATGAACACCTAGTGATATGAACACCTGGTAATATGAACACCTGGTAATATGAACACCTCGTAACATGAACACCTAGTAATATGAACACCTCGTTATATGAACACCTCGTAATGTGAACACCTAGTAATATGAACACCTCGTAATATGAACACCTGGTAATATGAACACCTCGTAATATGAACACCTCGTAATATGAACACTTAGTAATGTGAACACCTCGTAATATGAACACCTGGTAATATGAACACCTGGTAATATGAACACCTCGTAACATGAACACCTCGTAACATGAACACCTCGTAATATGAACACCTAGTAATATGAACACCTCGTAATATGAACACATGGTAATGTGAACACCTAGTAATATGAACACCTCGTAATATGAACACCTCGTAATATGAACACCTAGTAATATGAACACCTCGTAATATGAACACCTCGTAATATGAACACCTAGTAATATGAACACCTCGTAATATGAACACCTGGTAATATGAACACCTGGTAATATGAACACCTAGTAATGTGAACACCTAGTAATATGAACACCTCGTAATATGAACACCTGGTAATAAGAACACCTGGTAATATGAACACCTGGTAATATGAACACCTCATAATATGAACACCTCATAATATGAACACCTCATAATATGAACACCTCGTAATATGAACACCTCGTAATATGAACACCTCGTAAAATGAACACCTCATAATATGAACACCTCGTAATATGAACACCTCTTATCAATCATTAATATGCTATACTGTGGTGAGTTATGTCTCTATTTATGAAAGACACGAACGACTAAATCAACACAGCTTCATTCCCTCAAGGCTGGGGACGTCACTTAGTGGTTCGTCCAGTAAAAGTTTCATTGATTCACTAACGCTTACAGTATAAGTTACAAGCGAGGTAATTGCCTATTCATATGTTAATTCATTTTAATTCCTATCGCACCAACGTATTGTTTACTATGTATATTGTATAATAAATTGCTAGTTTACTTCCACGGAGCAATTGCATATATCGATAGTTAATCACTGATATATACACACGATAATTATACAATAATATACACGTTATTAGTTGCACACGGTAGTTATACAATGATCTATAATGTGAAGTTACTAAGTATAGCCCTGACGATGTAACAATGATAAACACTACATCAATATGGTATATATGGACACCAATAGATAATAACGGATATACTATACACTTACCTTAACGTTGCAGGGATATACGATGCTATACATTAAATGCTCTGCCGTTGAGGGTACATAATGCCTTGCCTTATAGTGCTGCGGCATCGAGGCATATTTCACTTATGTATGATTAAAGTTCACTCATAACAATCTAGTGTAGGCCCGTCACTACGTTAGAAAACACAGTCTATAGTAAGCCGTAACACAGCCTAACGCAAGCCGTGGATACGCTAGAGAACACAGTCTAACATAAGCCGTAGTTAGTCACAGGTAAACAACACACACTAAGTCAATGAGGTTTTCTTCGGCATCTAGCAAGTTTTCAGACAGTGGACCTACACACGTGTCCTCACTGGCGACCCAAACGCAAATACTAGGTGTCGACGGAGGATCACCTGACCCGTTGTTGACACTATCAGCACGCGTAATTGCCTAACAAGGTAGTTTTAAACAAGGCTGTTCAAGATGAGCGGCAGTTGGGTGGAATTTTGTTTTTATTGTTGCTCGATATAAAGGATGTTTTTCTTTTTTTACTATACAGGAGGATGTATTGTGTATAGATATGTATACCTGAGCATGCTATTCCATGTATAGTAGAAAATGGATACGTATATAGCAGGCTATATTATGTATAGATACGTATATTTGAGGGTATTGGTCCTAACTTAGCTGT
Organism: Homarus americanus; assembly: GCF_018991925.1. NCBI lineage: Eukaryota > Metazoa > Arthropoda > Malacostraca > Decapoda > Nephropidae > Homarus > Homarus americanus. The sequence goes on along the minus strand of NW_024728725.1, from coordinate 571,006 downwards.
ATAAATGTATAAGTATGTATATTAAAGTGTCATTCTTACTCTGGTAGAATACATGTGTATGAATACGTATATCTAAGGATATTCTTAAACATAAATGCAAAGCACTAGTATTCCTAATAATATCCTTTATCAATACAAAAAAAATAATACTAAATATCCACCAATTCAATACGGAAGAAAAAATCCATTCTTAATATATTTTATAATTATACAATACTGGTATTTTTATTTTTTTTGGTGGGTAATTTGGATGAAAACGGAAGTCCATGATAATGATATCCCACCACGTAAACGTTGTGGCGACAAGGTTGAAATGTAAATAACTTAACAGGGGAATTTTATCTCTAAATCTCAAGTTAAGTTCTGTTTCCGATATCTTAACACATACCTCTGGGTGTTAATCACCTTATCGTTTATTAATATATCATTATGTTATCGTATCAGTGATCATCTCTGTTTTATACTTGTCATATTTGTTTTTTTACTCTATTTCAACAGATGTTAACACAGTCGACATATAACAATTTACTTAAAAGAATATAATTATTTCAGCTGGTGTGATATTTTCATTACCTCTCATGCATGGTGGTGACCCACAAACCCGTGTAGTACTTAACACCTTGAGTACGATGACTTAACTCGAGAGCTGGTAAAATGCTGCTTTTACACACAATTTATCCCAGAAATAAATGTGAAAAGATTATCTATGACAAATATTTAAAAAAATAAGGGAATTTAGACTATAATTTAACTTCATTAGTTAGTAGATAATTACATGATTATATTACATAATTCTTCTACCTGTATTATTATAATTTTGATCTTTATTTATCACTGTATTTGTTCGATCTTCATACTGTAACCAGGTGTGTTTGTACCTGTATTTTATAACCTAAAACTGTATATTTTTTCTGTATTTACTGTGTAATTCTGTATCCTGATAATGTTAACGGAAGTTGACAAGTTGGGGCTCATATAAACGGGACTCATATACACGGGACTCATATACCCGGGACTCATATACAGTACACGGGACTCATATACACGGGAGAAATATTCTTGAGCTAAATATTGGTCAGAGAAAACAACGGTTCAACATTACGTAAAATAGTGTATTTTAATAAATCGTGTGATGCTACTACAATACCTCCTCTGCTTACTACTACTACTACTACTACTACAGCCTCCCCCAATAGCCACACTTTCGCCACCATTTAATTACCTTAATATTAAATATCCTAATACATAAGTAGCTATCCTATCTGTGTTGAATTAGTTGAGCCGCAGATCTATGCGGCATTCAGTGACAGTAGCCTCATAGTCAATATCTGCAGCAGTTGTCGGAGTTGGGGCAGAAGCTCTCGTTCCCCTGAGGCAGAGCAAAGCCGACCGAAGGAGAGAGAAAGACAGTCGACATCTCATCCAGGCTGTAACATAACTTCTGGGCTGCTGCTTCTGTTCGGAGATCACCTCCGCGAGTCTGGCGTAGAAACATCTTGCACTTGGTCCCATCCCACCAGAGGTTGTGAACACTAGAGGAGTGAAGCTGCCTTGATCAACGTTTTGAATTCTCTCCCCATATGCCCTTCTCTTGTCGTTCTCGTTCCTCCTATGTGCAGCATCGAGAGCTAGGTTACGGTGACATGCGGCCATAGGGTCAAAAATCCTGATGTCGAAGAAAGCTTGCTGTCCCCGCGTCCAGAATCCTCAAGCACTGACATCCACACAGGCTTCGTTAGATGTGTTTGAAGTCCTGTGTTGGAAGATCTCACCATCCAATGGAAGGAGGGTCGGTTCTACCATGACATCCCGGCAGATTTCCTTCAACATATTTGCTGTGAGGTCCCTTACCTCGTCATGCCTCATGCATATGAAGCCCCCTTCCTTGCACACCATGGCGTGATCGCCATCATAGGAAGAGCCACACACGCTTTGGGAGGGCAAACCTTCTACTGGCCGACCGTACCTTAGAGCAATGGCATCTGTAAATTCTTGTTTATTAAGACTGAAGCCATTTGCCTTTATCGGTAACGTAGTTAACCAGCTCGAGGCGCCCACCTCCTGCACTATAGCTACTTTTTTTTTCAAATTTTCTGGTACTTGCAGCAACAGTTGCTGCAGCTTATCATTTTGGCAGTGCTGTCGATCTGTCGTAATGGACCTACGAATCTTATTTACTTCACTGGTATCCACTTCCCCAGTTGCATTCTGGGCTATTATGTGGTCCGTGAGGGCTGCCGTGAGCTTAAGTGAATTTTGATGTTCAGTGGCAGCAATCTCCTCTGGATTGGTTAGTCCCATCCCTCCCAGTCTTGATGGAAGTGCAAGAAGTGCTCTTTCTGCTGGGGTTAAGTCAGGGTGTTTCACTAATTTAGGAATGAAATTGACACTGATAACTTCTTCCAGAGGGTGGAGGAGGGGTCCGATATCAGGGATAGTACGCATCAGGTAGTTCCAACGATGCTTGACTCCATGGGTGAATGCAGCAAAGGCCGCATGTGGCTCTGTGTTAGCAATCTCAGACAGAGCTTGGATTTCACTAACCCACTCATTCACCTTTCCCGCTACGTACTCGGTCTTGAAGTCCGTAGTGCCAATTACTGCGCCTAGATGTCTTTGGCCGTCCTTAGTTATTTTGACCTCACTTCCGCCAAAAACCTCCATTGCCCGTTCATAATGTTCTGGCTTCACGATGAGGAAGGACTTGCTGGCGTTTGGGTGGTACCCTATTTGTGGACCTCGCGATGTTACCAAGTCCCACCACTTTTTGATGCCCTCCACTTTTCCTGCTCCTGTAAGGTCATCAGCATATGCCACTTGTTTGACCCCAGTTGTTTCAAATTTTATTTCTTGTTGGAGCACTGATAGGCCAATTGCATACATTGCCATTGCAACAGGGTCCCCCTGTGTTGTTCCCTCGGTTGACTGTAAGATGGTATCACCTCTTAGAGCTTTGTTGTTTACTATATAGAGGTCTGATGGATTCCTATACGAATTTTCAACATACATTGCAAAGCTTGGACACTTGATCTTGATGTTGTGCAGTGCAGCCTTGCGGTTAAGTATGTTGAATGCGTTTGAAGCATCCACCAGGAGAACGGCCTCACAATCACGCTGTTCAAATATCAATCTCATGGCGTGAATGGCGGCCTCCCCGCCAGCCTGGTGGCCAGCACACACTTGTAGGTTCCCTGCTGCTGCCCTGACATCATCCTTTACCACCTCCATTATGCATTTTCTGATGATCCGCCTCAGCACTTCCCCCACCCCTACAGGCCTACATCCTAGTACTACTACTACTGCTACTACTACTAATAATAGTGATAATATTGGTAAAAAAAATAATCATAACAACAATTAAAAAAACCAACAACAACAACAACAACAACAACACCACCAACACCACCATCACCAACAACAACATCAACAATAACAACAACAACCGTTAAAACAACACCATTACTATCCCTACTACTAACACCAATAACAATAACGATAACAACAATTACTACACCAAAAAGTACCGACAAAATAACAGACCATAACATTACAATTGTCTATATACGAGACGTCTTATAACTGGAAGTAACGCTCTCGCTATTTAATGTTAATAACTAAAGCACTTGACAGTAATCACAGGCTGGTGGGATGATGACAGATGAAGTGGTGGGGAGAGGGTGGGGGTGGGGAGAGGAAGGGTGGGGGGGAAGGGGAAGGAGGTGGTTGGGAGTATTGTGGATGGGGGGTGAGGGAAGAGGAGGTATAGGAGGAAGGTTATAGGGAGGGTGAGAAGGGAGGGAGACGATGGTTTGGGGAGAAGGAAGGAGGAGAAGGGGAAGATGGCTGGGAGGGGAGGAGAGGAGGAATGGGGGATGGTTGAAAAGGAGACGGATGAGGGGGGGGTACGATGGTTGGGGAAAGGGAAGAGGAAGGGAGAAAGATGGTTGGAGATATTGTGATGTAACGATAGTGATAATAACGATACAGTGATATAATGATACAGTGATAATAACGATACAGTGATATAATGATACAGTGATAATAACGATACAGTGATATAATGATACAGTGATAATAACGATACAGTGATATAATGATACAGTGATAATAACGATACAGTGATATAATGATAGTGATAATAACGATACAGTGATATAATGATACAGTGATAATAACGATAAAGTGATATAATGATACAGTGATAATAACGATACAGTGATATAATGATACAGTGATAATAACGATACAGTGATATAATGATACAGTGATAATAACGATACAGTGATATAATGATACAGTGATATAATGATACACTGATAATAACGATACGGTGATATAATGATACAGTGATAATAACGATACAGTGATGTAACGATGCAGTGATATAACGATACAATGATAATAACGAGACAGTGATAATAACGATACAGTGATAATAACGATACAGTGATATAATGATACAGTGATATAATGATAGTGATAATAACGATAGTGATAATAACGATACAGTGATAATAACGAAACAGTGATAATAACGATACAGTGATATAATGATACAGTGATAATAACGATACAGTGATATAATGATACAGTGATATAACGATTCAGAGATATATTTAGAGAGAGAGAGAGAGAGAGAGAGAGAGAGAGAGAGAGAGAGAGAGAGAGAGAGAGAGAGAGAGAGAGAGAGCAACCCCTGGGAACCAGTACCTATGGTGCACCTGTTGCATTTCATTTCCATCTCATTAGTACGCCAGGTATAGGCTCTGGGGGTAGTAAGCAACCTTTTCTCTTCTCTTTATTTTTCTCCTTTTACTCTCCCACTCATTCTCTTTTTTTCTGTTTTTTTTTCTCTCTCTCTCTCTCTCTCATAGGAATTTAATTGCCGGTCTTTCTATCGATTAAATTGCAGAAAAGAATAACGATTAGTGTCAGTAATACGTCACAATTAGTGGTATAACATCTGAGGTTGAGGAAATGAGAGAAAGAGAGTATTACTTTTATGCAGAATAATCGTAATATTTTGTACTACTTTGTAATATTGATGGAAATTATTACTGGTATTATTTTGTGCGTTAGCAGCAAGATAGCAAAGGATTGGTAATTTTCTTTTCCTTTCGTTTTTTTATTTTATTTTCGTTACACACACACACACATACACACACTTACAAAAAGAAAGTATTACAGGAAAACAATTCTTCTGGTCAATTAACACGAAAGCAATATGTAAGGAAACAGGTAATTGTTGAATACATTAGAATATATTAATGTCTTGATGGTAACAGATAAGGCCCCTGAATGATGACTACAACAACAAATATTATCCTATTTTGGTACAATATATAGATGTTTTATTAAAATATATTATTATCGAACGTACTGTGAGATACCTAATTAAATATAATAATGTTGGTAATTAATTATTATAGGTGTGTGATGTTATGTACTGTATGTATTTTAGGTTAGGTTAGGTTAGGTTTAGGTTAGGTTAGGTTAGGTTAGGTTAGGTGATATTGGGTGTTATAGGTAAGATGAACCCTTTAGGTGTAGTGTGGATATAACACAGGTATTACCATGCCTAAGGAATACGAGATAACACTGCACTCAACCGCTTACACTTCCCAAACTGTAAAATGAAGCACACACTCATTCACAATTGGGTGTGCTGGGGTCTGTCAATACGACTCCTTTATGCCATACTTGAATGAAAGATTTCCCATGAGCGAAAAAAAGTCATTTATAATTTTAGAATAGGTATCTTCTTAATTAATACACTAGTTTAGGTGATTAATCTTACGTGTTTCCTAATTCTTCTTCTCCCTGTGGATCTGGTTTTCTCCCAGACAGTAAAAGATAGAAAACACTCTCTCCCATCTGATGTGTTTATAGTGACGTCACGTGAAGTATCAGCTGATGGATGTAAACAATGAATCACGTGTGCCATTATGCTCTCCTCCAGCGACTCCGGATGTAAGAACTTGATATAATGTTCACACCATTTGGCTTCTACTGAATAATAGCGAGAAGTAACTCATGACACAGCTGTTTTAACTGATATATTTTTTTTAGTTTAGAGAAATAAATAATTGGTAAGATATGTATCGTATATCAGAGCTATCAATTGACTTGTGGGTTTAAGAAAGGTAGAGGATGTGTGGAATATATTTTCTGTATTAAAGAACACGAATGAAAAGTTGCTACAGAAGGGGATGTATTATATGTAGCATTGATGAACCTTGCAAAATAAATGTATAAAGTAATTGAAAAACTGTTGAATGCTACCCAGATGTTCTACAGCAAGAGAAACAGGTTGCTATAGTGAGTGTGATTACGTGAATGATATATAGTAATACCATAGCTCCTCAATATTACTATGTGTGAGGCAGTAAGATAAATGACAATGAGAGTGATAGAGAGATGACCCAGAGTAATAACTAATGATGCTGGGTATGTATCTGAAGTGAGTCAGCTACTGTGGACGATTCATGAGAGAGAGAGAGAGAGAGAGAGAGAGAGGTCAGAAAAGACTATGTTGTATGTATATAGATTCTTCTCTGCTATACATTCCGTAGCTCACCTGAAAATTAGGAACACAAACTTATTTCACCTGATGATTGAACAACCTAACCTTACCTAACCTAACCCCCAAGGTAGCGTTAGGGGAATTAATCATTAGGTAAAATAAACTGGTGTGTCTAATCTTCAGATGATCCCATCCTGTGAAATAAATTAATAATATACAGGACAAAAACATAAATTACTATTATAAAAATGCAGAAGCAGGTGTCTCATCTCAACAGGTGTTATCTAGGAGCAGCAGGTGTCTTCCTCATGATACCTTATAAAACAAGCCCCCCCCCCCTACATACACACGTCAAAAATAACAATAAAAACATACAACAATATTCTCTTCTAACAATTTTATGTCGTAAAATGTAAAGAAAAAAAATTTAACAACACAATAAGAAAAGTAATGGAATAAAACACATAATCGTACATCATAAACAAGAGGAAAAAACATATAATTATATAACATAAACATGTCAAAAAAAGTTAATTATATACCATAAACAAGAAAAAACAAACACTAATTTATATATCAGGAAACAGAGGAAAATATAATCTTATCTCTGTTATCTGAAGGTGGTGTGTAGTCTTATACATAAACAAACAAAAAACACAGAGAAAGGTATACCAACAGAGATTAATAAAAAAAAAATAAACAATTTAACCATATCAGTAAATATTGGAGATGATCAGAGTAAATATTGTAAGTACAGGAGATAACATTACCATTATTACCAAAAGTAAGGTATCTAACAATGTCGGTTAAACAAGGTACAAATATATTCAATTAGTTTAGGTACACAGAGACTTTTCGATCACCCTCTATAACACTGTATTAATGGTAGACTAATTTATACCTTATTAAAACTGTGTATACCTAAACTACCTCTTATTGATAAGGTAATTTGGATTAATCTTATTTTTCAAACGTTAATGACAATGTAAAATTCAGTCTAATAAAAGCTCTTTAATATCGTTCTACTACCATGATGTATATATAGGGAAGGTAATGGTCAGGTGGTAGTGGTGTCAGTATATTCATTGATGTTAAAATACTATATGTAAATGATAACAGTAAGACCATCAGGTATTGTGTAGAAGGTGCCAAGTCCTCGACCATCATTAGGTGCCACAGGTAAACTTAAGTCCATGTTCGTCATCGCGAGGAAGTGTTACGTCAGCAGTAACAAAAACTTAAATAACAATAATGAAAAAAAAGAGAAGATTGTAAAGAAACAAGGGCAAGATAACAACAATAACTTCTACAACAACATCAACATCAACAACAACAACAACAATAACAACAGCAATAATAATAATAATAACAACATCAACAAAAACAAAAATAACGTTACATGAAAACCAATAAACACTACAATTGCAGAAAAAAATAGTATTATTAACATTTATCTATAACAATGATGTATTGAACTAAACGCAAAAGGTAGTAACAATAACTGGTGAAATATGACAATAATAATGAAATGTATATGTAACAATGAAGGGGTTAAGGGTAATAGGGAAATAGTCAGGAGTATATCAAGATCCCTAACGTAAACAATAGCTAAAATATACAACCACCATCTAACACAAATAACAACGAACCACAACAAAATGGATTAGAAACAACTTACAAAGGCAAATAAACTTACAGCTACAACAATAATCATATATAGGTATACCAGCAGCAATATCTACAAGAAGAAGAAGAAGAAGAAAAAGAAGAACAACAACCATCACCACAACAACAACAACAGCAGCAACAACAGCAACAGCAACAACAACAACAACAATACAATCTCCCCAGCATTAATACCAACACTAAAACTATGACACCATTCACCTCCCCCTCGCCCCCTCGACGACTCTACTTCTCGCTTGAATGCACACATGAAGGAAACGGAAGGAAGGAGGAAAAGGGGGCCATATAGAGCTCCCAGTACCTCCCATAACTTCTCCCTATCCTCCTACCCTCATCTATCCCTCCCCTTCCTTCCCTCTCCCCGCCGTTCTGGACGGATAAAGATGATAGACCATTATCGCTCCCATTTTCTGTGAGAACTTTGTATCTTTTGTCCTGAATATGGGTCTTTTAGGGGGTATTTAGGGCCAAAGACGAAGAATGGTAAGTACTTGACATTGATGCTTGACAATAAACTGGTGTAATAACTACGACAAGCGGGTGTTCATTGTAGACGGAGGAGCCAAGAGCGCTGTGCGTGAGGGGCGAAAGAACACAACTCCACATAAGAGCGCCCATTTCCTGGGTGCTCATTGAGACGTCTTCAATGAACCTTTTGACGATGAAAGGTAAATGACCAGATGACTCGCTGGAGAGTGAAATACGGGGCCCTACACGTGCGAGGAAGGATATATGTTCTTTTCTGCAGTGTAAACTTGATGAAAGGCATCGTCGTAAGTCCAGCGGACCTTGTGGCAGTTAGGCGAATTCGATTTTCGGACATTAAATGACGCTCATTTTGCACACATGCACTTTTCATTTGAGATCAGCCAATAGGGTTCGAATGCACTGGGAGACCGTCGTCCAATGGAGTACCAGGAAAATCGATTAACGTGTTGCTCTGCTCTGTCAAGCAGAACGGCTCCAACCAATCGGCTTAGCTCAGAGGTAAGGTCTCGAGTGTAAACAAAGCCTCCCATTGGTTAGCACGGCGTACACCTCCTTCCACTCGTATTTGGCGCACTCTAACTGGCCAGAGATTTCCAGCGGGAGAGCAGTGGGCGGCGCTTATGTAATTTATGACTTACCAGGGAACGGTGGTTGCTATGGCAACAGACATGTGAGGCTTGTCTCTGTGATGGATGCTATCATAGAAAGTGGGAAGCTACCTTCTCTAGAAGGAGAATTGAACTAAACATTTGTCTTCTATTACAAAATAAAGAACCACAAAGGATATTTAATAACATATTATAACACTAAATCGTATCGCGGGAAGATGGAGGCACTCATAACATCTTGGATGAAAATCAGCCCCAAACAGGCCGCTTACAGTGCAGCACACGGAGTCATAATCTTATTTAAAAAAAAAATGATAATAAATGTCAAAACTTTCAACTTTGAAAATTAAACAAAATCGTTTATTTAACCAGTAAATGTACAAATATAAATAGTAGAATAAATAACATCTTTATTTTCTATTAATAATATAAGTTGTGCATTGATTAATTTTTTGAGAGCTACAACTGTCTTGATGAACTTTTAATACCTAGTGTATCCATAGCCTAGAATATAATCATAAAGGACTAGTTTTCGAAGGCCAGTAATACATCATAATGTTAACATATCGTGTATAAGAAACATAAGAAATGCTGTTACAACAGACAGTTATCAACAAACGGCTAAGTTATGCGTGACAACAGTTACCTGAACAACCGGTCATAGCCATTATTATTTGCTTATTATTTTCTCTCAGTAAGTATATCCTCATCAACATGAACTTACCAACACAGATCATATATTTAAGTCCCAATTTATCTTCTACCTAAGCTGAGCATCATACTAAATGATGTCTGTTTCAGTTATCGTCTACTGAACGTGTTCACATATTTTATACAATGTTGGAAGTTCTGAAACAGTTTAATTAATTATATTTTTCTCTTTACAGATGATGAGGTGAACATGATAGACACAGGTAAGAAGAATTAAATTTTCATGAAACATTTAACTATACAAATTTTATATTAGAACATCCACATTATATATATATATATATATATATATATATATATATATATATATATATATATATATATATATATATATATATATATATATATATATATATATATATAATGTGGATGTTTGAGTGTGTGTGTATCTATAATTCTATTAACATCCATAGTTAACATTAGAGCTGTTAAGTAATCTTATGCTATTTCCCCGGCCAGTACAACAGGTAAGGTAAGGTAACGACCTGAATATCATAAACATTAATACTATTTATTTCCGTCTCAACACTACACTAAGCATAACAATTCCTTTCTGTTCTTATATATCATCACATCGTCCTTAACATATTTTTTTATATATTATGATGCAGTCAGTTATTTTATCCCCTATATTTAGTGATGATATAAATCAGTGTAATAACTTTTAGGTTTCTTACTGAAACTTACATCCTATAATATTATCATTGTCACTTGGGAAATTTATATACTTATTGTACATTGTTTTGTTCATTCCGATATAGTAATGGTAAATGTTTATTATACTGTTAGTTGGTAAGACTTTGTTCTGAATTATATGGCACTGCAAGTTACAAAAATACCAATAATAAATATCTTTTTTTTTATTAATTTTATTTTTTTTATTTTTTAAAGGACCTCTTACTACTGGTAGGCTATGTGATTACTCTATAATACCTGGTAGTATAAATGATCTAACCTCTACTAATTATTCAGTGTTTCTCAGATAATGTATGATAAGTACGTAATAGATACTCGTATGTCATGGACCGAAACAGGTTATTATCAGGACCTAAATATATACAAGAAGGTGAGTGTTGGAAGAGGAGGAAATTATTGCAACTAGGGGAGAGAGAGAGAGAGAGTAGAAAGCAAACCAAAATCCTGATATAACAATAACAGTCAAACACGTCTTTATTTGCTTCAGTTTGCCTAATCAACTTTTAATTATTCCGAGATGTGAGTCGAGAATTTTCATCCTATTTTAGTTCAAGCTTAATATCTAATTATGCTTCTGATCTTCGCTGCCTCTCATCCCGGCGTCCTCCTGCAGTCCGTCGTTCGCTCAGCAATCAGGCAGGCACTCAGATGATGCTCTGAGTGTTTCCGACCTTCCAGTGGATGTAGTACGAGTTCCTGCAACATAATATTTGATGCTTTAGTGCATGAATGAAGTTTGGACGTGCTACAAATGTGAGACAAGTTCCTAGCGCGAAATACAACTATTTTGTATACCGAAAAATAAAATCAAACGTGTAACACAAGTTCCTGCAACACAATACTTGTTACTTCAGTGCAGGAATTAAAGTTCTGATACGATGAAGGTCTAAGTGAAGTGTTCAGTACAATCTACTGTTTTTGCAGTTTAAGGAAGAGGATAAAGCTTCAGTCAAGAGACGGTAGGAAGTGTTGTGTTTGGTTTGTGACGCAGCGCTGCCTTACACGCAATGGCGCTGAGGGGCGTCTGCAGTACTCAATATATCTCTCACTTTGTCAGTCTCTTAATTTGTGTTTGTTGAACATTTTTTTGTCTTTCAGTGTCTTCTCTGTTTGTCCATATTTGTTATATAATCATCTGTCTGTTCCAACCATCAGGCAGATAAGTCCAGGTATAATTTAATTTGTGGATACACTCAGGCTCTCCTGTGAAACTTTGCTGAATTGGCAATGTATCTGTTTTTTTAAACAAAATTAAAGGCTATTTAAATGACCTGTAAACTACCTACTAATAGTAAAAATAGTGATTGAAAGTAAAAGATTCAGTGTTCTGGTGAGCTACACTCATCAGAGCCACCACACACCCTATCTCGTACAGTCACCACCAGTTGAAACCTTCCAACTTCAAATACGTTTAAATTTTTAACAATGTGAATAAATATGACACCATTTGTCTGATCCCTCCCTGTACTTTTTGTTTGTTAACAAAAAAAATACGAATATCTATACATTTACAACGAAGGACAAATTCAGAAAGAAATATAAACTGGATTTCACGCCACAAACTACTGTATCTCGTGTTTGATTCCATAGTGCACAATGGAACAGTTCCCGTTTGCTGCTGGTTACCTTCTTAGGTCTCTGAGCAGTTATCATTACTTGTATTGACATGAAGATAATTAGGTTATTGAAAGTCTCGGTACACTACGACGCTTTGTGAAAGAAGGAATACTTTAGATTTCAGTTGATTGACTTAGTAACATAAATAATAATATAATTTAACATACAAAATAACTCTCCTCTGAGGATTTATCTTAGAACTTTCATAACACAAATATAACTTCAGATTTACGATACGTTTATACAGATTATCTCAGAAAAAAATGTATTCACACTGACTTACATGTGTCCGTGGAGATCGTGTGAATGTTTGTATTACAACATCAATATTGTCCTCACTTGTTGATGTGTAAAGTCTCCCACAAATGAGGATCATGTTGTTATGGTAATACAAACATTCACACGATCTCCACGAACACATGTAAGTCAGTGTGAATACATTTTTCTGAGACACCCTATAGAGGAATATAAGAGAAGATCATTCTCTAAAACACAACATTATAGGAGACTTGACGACCACAATTAGAAGAGCCAGCAGCAGCTCTCTCACCTGGCTCACGTGTCATGCAGTAATATTACAGTGATTTACAGACACTTAGAGGCAGCCATCAAGTTATCATGAGCCGCCGCTAATGTTTATTGCCTGCCGGGCTGTACACTACACTGGTTGGCAACTTTATCGCTCTCCTCGCGGCTTGTGAAGTGTTGAAATATAACTCATGGCTTACTCTTCTTCCTCCTCAAAGACATATGCTCTTAACATTGTGGTATTCCTTCTACACAGTTAGTAAAGTGTTCAAGTATAAAGTGTAACTAACGATTATACCAAGATATATATGTATTATTTAGACAGGTACCTCCCTCACCGTATGTAAGGTATTGAAGTATAACTCACGATTATACCTCAAGACATATGCTCTTAATGTTGTGGTATACCTCCCTCTCTGCCTGGAAGATACACAAAGAGATTATATCCTAGACATAAAAGGTTTTGCTGACCATATACCTCCGATGCTGTTTATAATTTCCTGGAGTATACATGACGGGATATACTTCAGAAAGATATTTTTTTTTGTAGTTCATGATACTGGCCACTGAAAAATATCCTCATCCATCATATAAAAAGACACGTTAATTATGGCAGGTGTGTGTGTGAGGATAAATCAGTGTTCACCTGTTGTAAAATATGAGCCTCTATCATTGTCTTCCTCACCTGTTAAAAATATTGTACACATGATATTGATTTTGTTTTGTTTTCTTGGTATTTATCGCTTTTCTAGGGGGGAAGGGGTATTTACTTGTGTTCTCTATTCCATTTTTATCCAATTTTGTGTTATTTCTTCCATTATTTCATATTATTTTACTCTTATGCATCAACTCGTATATATTAATGATGCTTGAGTCTATTTTATTTTAGTTTTCGTCGTTTTCTTGAATCTTTCCTTTGTCTGTTTTCCTTTCTCTATAATTTCTTTCTTCTTATTCGTATTTATTAATGTTTCCTAGCTATCATAGTTCCATTTCATTCTCCTACATCATGATTCGATAGTTATCACAAGTTTTGTTGTTTTTCTCCAAGTATATTTGTATTTATACTTATAACTGAAGAAATTGTATAATACTACATAAACCATAACAGTGTTTTATCTTGCCCAATGAGTTTTTTGTTTTAGTTTTATACGTATTAAATTATTGCCATTACTTAAGACTTTATCTGTAGAGATCTTGTATGTTTTGTGTTATCTGTAGGACTTTGTGTTAATTAAAGGTGTTAAAGGTAAATTTTCTATATATTTTTACCTTTTTTTACACTTAAGGAAAAAACTTTCAAAATCGATAGGTTTTTGTACAGCTTCTTTGTTTTGATTGATTTTGGGAGGTTAGGTTAGGTTAGGGTAGGTTTGGTTAGGTTAGGTTAGGTTAGGTTTGGTTAGGTTTGGTTAGGTTTGGTTAGGTTAGGGTAGGTTAGGTTAGGGTAGGTTAGGTTTGGTTAGGTTAGGTGTATTTATTTTAGTCTTGTATGTAAAACAAATAGTTAGTGACGGGGATTGTTTTAATGTTTTTATTTAGGGAGGAAGTATGATTAGATTTTATTGATGAAAGGGAAAATGTAAGACTTTTATTCGTATGTTAATTGAATGAAAAGTATATTGATTTTTTTTATATTAATTGCATTTATATTTTATCATTTGTTATGGAATTTATATTTAATTAGAAGACTTGATTACAAATACACAAAATTAATACAAAATATAAGTAAAACAATATATACATAGATGAATAAATAAGAATTATCAATATAGCCTAACCAATAAACTCACAGTGTATACAAAGAGAAGAATCCATGGCTCATACATATGTATAAAAAATGCACCTCACATTATATACATATACATATTCTACATTATTGAAACTTGTTTGTTGCAAAGACCAAGACGTAGTGAGCAGTACTTAATAACCCCGGCAGCTGAACCCATCACATCACATCACATCACATCGCATCACATCACTTCACATCACAATCATTGTATCGTTAATATCCACAACACAAGTGTCTGTTAATTGCAGTTTTGTTGCTCTAAGGAAAACATTAAATACTAAAGAAGAAGCAGAAGACTATGGCCTTAATACATTTATACAATCATTACATTCCTCTCTCAGTCGTCGAGAGTTTGTCATGGTCAAATTCTTGTGGCGCAAACTAGCAGTTAACTTCGCGAATAATCCGAAGCTTGCACGATGACAGGGGTGGCACAAAATCGCTCATGTCAGACTTCCCGGAGATAACAAGTTCCATTGTCATGTCACGGACTTGTCAAATTCATCAGGAACCAGACGACCCCGAGGAATGTCCGAGTGACGTCCACCCAGGAATACCGATTATGTTGTAGATCACCGCAGCCAAAGGTGCAGTCGATCCTCCGTGACGGCCCCGATAGAGGGAGATTGAATCCTTCTTCTCTCTTCGTGTTGCTGTTTACGTTGGCTATGGTGATGCTCGCTTGTTTTTCGCTTTATCCTTTGGGAGAGATTAATGTATTTATAATTATTTTCATTAATTTTATTTTTAATTGTCTTTGTTACTAATATTAAACATTCTTTTATCATAATTTATTTATATATTCCTGCTGTTTACACATTTAGAAAATACTAGTAATGAGTAAAATTTTTGATGATGTTCTCGGACAGTCACAAAACACTGAGAAAAGGGCACGGAGAGAAAGAAGCAGTCAAGTAGATCCAAACCAAAGTGAGACAAATCGTATGAAAAGTGAAAATAATCAAGAAAAGCACAACACACACACACACACAAGGGATGTCACAGCAGCAGTAGCAGCAGGAGGAGGAACAAGCAAGGGACCAAGCGAAGAGCGTCGTACCGTCCCGTCCGTCACCCGCCTGCCGGAGTAAGCTGACGTGGGGATGATGTATGATGGCTCAGTCAGGAATGTTGTCTCGCGGCCTCCCTCTGACAGCCCGCCCTCCCACAACCTTGCAAGGCGTCTGGAACGTACTCACTCCTGTGGCCAGACCTCAGAGACAGAACAACCATATGCTGAGGAATATTAAAGACGATGTTCAGCTTTCTGTCACCTTGTTAGCGTAGGGAGAGAGAGAGAGAGAGAGAGAGAGAGAGAGAGAGACGGCGGGGGAATCTTAGTGCAAAAAGTAAACGAAGGGAAATTATCTCATATTTTTTCACACAATATAATGTCTCCAGTGTACTCCTGTAGGATCTCACCGTAGGATATCCAATGACCGAAGGAGTAAAAGGAGTACAGTGGTTAACTAAACTATAGGGCATATGTATTCCTATCTCCAATACACTCTTATAGGATATCACCATAGGCTCTCCAATACCTGAGGACTTATGTTAAGGATAGTGAGATGGAGGATCAGGTGTAAGAAGTTAACTATTAGGGGAAGGAACAACATATTTCTGTCTCCCTCTTGTAGTTGCAGGGTCTCGTTAGGGTCTCGTTAACCTGAAGAACAGTAAGAAGATAGTGAGGTGTATTGGTTCGTTAGGGGCCTTCTTGATCACGAAGGGAGAAGGAAGGATGATTTAGGATACAGAGAGAGGGATGGCTATTTCGTGTAGGGTCTCAAAAGGGGACCTCCAAAAGTAGAAGAAGAAGAATAAGAAGAACCGTTTTATTTATATCTGTCTGTTTGTCTGTCTGTCTGTCTGTCTGTCTGTCTGTCTGTCTGCCTCCACCAGCTTGTTAACTTACGTGTATTCAAACTATCTCTTTGAACCGATAAATGAACTGCACTATAAATACAAACTCCGATTATTAAGCAACAGAGAATAAAGATAATCTCCATGGAAATACAAATAATAAGATAAAGAGGAAGATACATGAAACTAATGATAATAATTCATGATAATTAGACTGTTATTGTCCTCGTAATGATGAAATTAATGTTATTATCAGAATATATTATTGCGGTATTTATACTCCGGGAATATACGAAGACGTGAGAGTAATTTGTCATGTAATTAAGGTAATCATCCAGGTGTATTATCTACAGGTTAATGAAGAGTAATTATTTTAGTAGAGATAATAAGAGTATTTGAAGCTGTGATATAGAGAGAAGGAAGACGATATATAATACTTTATTTTATATTTATTTATGTAATTTTCAGAGACGTGAATTTAACACAAAACTTATTATTTTTTATATTTTTAGTGAAGATAATGAAACATTATTTTAGGGGTAAACTATTACAATTTTTGTTAGGGGAATTAAGTATTTAGTCATGAATAAAAGTACAGGAAAAGTAAGGTGCCAACATGAGTAATATTAAAATCAATATTACCCGAATAACCATCAATTTCAGGGGAATATTTTAACACATTATTTGAGACATAACGATTAAGATTAAAAGAAAATTAACTTAAAACTGCGTGATATAGGAGACACTGCTACTACTACTACTACTACTACTACTACTACTACTAGTATAATAATATGAAGATGAAGGTAGAGGCAAGAATAAGGGAGAGATAAGAGAAGAAACAAGGGCGATGTAGAGAGAGAAGGAAGAGGAAGAGAGAGAAGAAAGGAGGGAGGGAGAGAGGGAGAGAAAGAGGAAGGGAGGGAAAAAGGGAGGGAGGAAAGAAGAGAAAGATTCAGGAGATGGGAAAAATGGGAGAGTTGGGAGGGAGGAAGAGGGAGGAGGAGGGTGGGGAGGAGGGAGGGAGGGAGGGGAGGGAGGGTGGACACGACACAGAGGTTTAAGGTTTATGTCGAGGTCTGTGAAGGTTTAACGCTGGACACTGAATGTTACTGTCCAGGACACCACCTGACGCACCTTCTTGGTATTGATGTCCTTATCGGGAGGGAGGGGGGTGGAGGGAGGGAGGGAGGGGGATAGAGGGAGGGAGGGAGGGAGGGAGTTGATAGGGAGAGACGAGGAAGGAATAGGTAGGGAGGTAGAGTAAAGATGGAGTGGGGAAGGAAAGGCAGAGAGGAATGAATAAGGGACTGAAGAAGGTCAATCACGATGGCTGGTAACCCTATACTCGATCTTCCACCTTGCTCTTGAACTCCCAAACTGATGTGGAAGATTTACAAGGTGTGAGTATATACCTGGACTAATTTTATTTCGTTTTCATTTATTTTGTCTTTTCTGAATATTTTATTTATACGGATTTTATTCTCTTTTTGTTTGTATTTTATTGTATTTAAGTTTTGTTTTATTTTGTTTTATCATTATTTTATTTTATTTATGTTTTTCTTGTTATTTTTCTCATTTTATTAGATTTTTCTATTTCGTATTTTCTTTTTAATTTTTTTTTTCATTTAGGTTTTTTGTAAAATGTTCTGGTGTTTAATTACTTTATTTTTGTATCTTTCTACAGTGATTTTTATAACTAAGAATTTATCCCATTATCTTATACAACACTAAAGCAAATCCAATAATTTATATCTACTGAAACAAAACAATTAAATTTGATAAGAACAAAAAATAATTTATTTTCCAATTGAGTGAAACTAAGTTGAATAGATCAAAAAATATTGCAAAAGCCGAAAACAAAAGAACATTATAACCACGTGTTGTCTTACTGAGTGAAACAAAACGAAACAAAACGAATAAGAACCAAAAATATTGCAAAATGGCAGATAAGAGCAAAATTCCTCACCCACAGCTGACACAGGTTTACTCAGAGTTCCTTGTGAGTCGAGACAAGTTTTTGCTCTCATTATCTTTATTGGTCTCACCTGGTCAGGTGTTTGAGGCGACCCGCCCTCTCCCTCCATGTCTTCTTAGAATCTCAGGTACTCCTACAAGTCTATACAGGTCTTCTTGGAGTCTCAGGTACTAATTGGAGTCACTAGTACTAACTGCAGAGTCTATCACTTATTGGAGCCTTTGGTACTAATTGAAGCCTCCAAGTCTTAGTGAGGGCTCCGGTACCTCTTGAAACCTCCATTACTCACTGAAGCCTCCAGTAAACCTCTTGAAGCCTCCATTACCCTTTTGAAGCCTGAGTACTCTCTTGAAGCTTGAGTACTCTCTTGAAGCTTGAGTACTCTCTTGAAGCTTCAGTACTCCATTGAAGCTTCAGTGCTCTCTTGAAGCTTCAGTATTCTCTTGAAGCGTCCATTACCCCTTTGAAGCTTCAGTAATCTCTTGAAGCCTCCATTACTCTCTTGAAGCTTTAGCACTCTCTAGAAGCTTCAGTACTCACTTGAAGCTTCAATATTCTCCTGAAGTCTCCATTACCCCTTTGAAGCTTCAATGCTCACTTGAAGCTTCAATATTCTCCTGAAGCCTCCATTACCCATTTGAAGCTTCAGTACTCTCTTGAAGCCTCCATTACCCTTTTGAAGCTTCAGTAATCTCTTGAAGCCTCCAATACCCTATTGAAGCCTTCAGTGCCTAATGAAGCCTCCAATACCATATTGAAGCCTCCAGTACCCTCTTGAAGCTTCAGTACCCTAGTGAAGCCTCAGTACTTCTTGAAACCTCCAGTCCTCCTTGTGTGTGTGTGCTTGTGTGTGTGTGTGTGTGTGTGTGTGTGTGCTTGTGTGTGTGTGTGTGTGTGGTACAAAGCAAATACCAGAACAACAAACACAAACACCCACTAAAACAAGCCACAAACACCGGGTGGAGAAGCACTCAGGCGTCACACGCACACACTTTCCTCTGATGTTTGTCAAGCTGAGAGAGTTACAGAAAGACACAATAAATAAATTCCCTTAAGAGTATTTAAACCAGGTATGTACTATAACCCCCAAAAATATCGTTAGTTTTCCGTCGCTACAATTTAAAAAACAAGACGAAATATACTTTAAAATGTTCCCCAGTGCATCGTCGTAAGTTGGTACGCCTGTTACCCATATCAGCAACACATAGAGGCGGGGATTAAAGGGGAGGCAGTCATCTTTATACGGCATACAAGATACATAAAATAAAACATACAAATCCATTAGGTTGTATTGTATTAATCTATGTATCATTCGAGAACGTATATTCTCAATCAAGCTCACGGGTCGGGGATGTAGAGCTTACCAACAGTTCAGAAATAGGTCGAGTAACATTGCTCGGAAAGTCTCGAATCGACCCTTTGGTAAACAATGCTGTGTACGGGGTATTCCAAGACCTAAGGTAAATGTATACTGATGAAGGATTATTTGCTTTATTAATACTACGTTTAGTATATTTTCTGTATATAAAACAATGAGTAGAGAACATACGACCAACATAGTGTAATATGTAAGTACTGAAAGCATCTTATACTACCTATCCGACCAACAGGTACAAATACGCTTTAATTGCCTTATCACTTGTATTATCTCTTAATCTATCGATATAAAGAAAACAATAACCTACAACATTGTTTACGTTATGTGGGTGTGAAATATAATGTTTTTTTTAGGATGATTAATGTACAGATAGACATAATAACGTAATAATTGCATCGTTATCTACGTCATTTTTGCGTTGTTATCTACGTTGTGTGCCGGGAGTTGAGCCGTGACGTTAGACTTTTTGGATCGCCTGAAGATTAACCTCACCTAATTAAACTTAACCTAAGGCAGAATAGCCAAGGTGACCAGCCAATGACAACAAAACGTCGTCTCCATTCTTTGTTTTCATTGGTCGGCTTTGACTCGCTATTCTTATACTTATTATATTCGTTAATTTACATTAATTAATTTTATTTTATTTTCATCTTTACTTTTAGAATATTTTGCTTCATTTATCACTTGACTCAGTTCCTTAGACGCTACGTAACGAGTGATAACAACCGTAACGACGCAAACTACCGTAAGTATGGTAGTTTGCAGGGGGTGTTGGGTAATTATCAGTGGTTCGTTGTCAACATGTCACTCAGTCGTCAGTTTGTCTTGATAGAGTGATGATGTAGCCGTGCTCACCTCCACGTGTGTGCGTTCGTGCGCGTTAGTGTGCGTTCGTGCGCGTTAGTTTGCGTTCAGTGAGACCGCCATGTGTTTGGACGCGTTCACTGACAATGTTACTTGACTTGGTGCGTTTAAGTGTTTCTTTACGTCTAGCGAGACCTGTTGACTGTGTGCGTTTAACTGTGAAGGTTTCTTGACTGTGTGTGTTTAACTGTGACTGTTTATTTACCGTGTGCGTTCAACTGTGACCGTATCTTGACTGTGCGTTCACCTGTGGCCGTATCTTGACTGTGTGGGTTCAACTGTGGCCGTATCTTGACTGTGTGCGTTCAACTGTGGCAGTTTCATCACTGTGTGCGTTCAATTGTGGCCGTATCTTGACTGTGTGCGTTCAACTGTGGCAGTTTCTTCACTATGTGCGTCTCTGGTCACTGCTCTGGAGATGGTCCGCCCACCTACTCAATCAAGGTCAGTTTCTTGGTGTTTATTATTGCAAAGGTCAGGTCAGGTTGGTTTAAATTAAGAAAGGTTGGGTTAGGTTAGGTTAGTTCAGATCAAGTTACGTTGGGTTAGGTTAGGTTAGATGGTGGTACGCGATGTTAGGCTAAGTCAGATTAGGTGAAAATCACTTAGCGTTGGTTAGGACATGCTAGATAGGTTATGTTAGGTTAGGTTAGGTTTGGCTAGGTCAGGTAGAGCAAGGTTAGGTTAGGTCGTACTCGGGTTAGAGAGAGAGAGAGAGAGAGAGAGAGCATTGAGATTACCTCCTCACGTCAAGTGCTTGGGGGACACGCGGCGTTATTGTAATCCATCCCCTCACCCCACCATCCCCTCACCCCCCTTCCCCTAACCCCCTCCTCCTACCCCCATCCCCTCACCCTCCTTCCCCACGTGTCTCCCCTTGTAATGTTTCTTTTATTTCCTCCTGCACTGTTCCCATCTTTATCCCCTCCCACATTCTAATTTACCTCTCTTCCTCTTTTCTCCCCAGCTCCCTTCCTTGTTCTATATTGCTTCCCTTTTCCACTTCCTCCCTTGTTTTAATCCTCTTCCCCCTTTTCATTTCCCCCCTCCCCCCCTCTCCCCCTCCCCTAGTATACACGATGGGAACAGCAATAAACCCCTTTTGTTACACCTTAGGTTATGTCCTTGTTATCCTGTTATGTTACGACGTCTGGGATGTTATTTGTGTTATCTTGGGTGGTTTTTGGAGGGGAGGGAGGGGGAGAAGGGAGGGAATAAGAGAGGGAGGAAATGGAGGGAGGGAATAAGAGAGGAGGAGGGGAAAAGGAGGAGGAGGAGGGAGAGAGAGAGAGGGAGGGGGTTATCTCACTACAGGTCCAACTCTATACTGTTTCCCCAATCTCCTTTCCTTCTTCCTTCCTTCCTTCCCTTCCTCCTCCCGTTTCTCCCGTCTTCCTTCCCTCAGGTTAGTAATATGAGAAATGGTTGATAGGGAGAAGGTAATGGGGGAAGGGAGGGGGATTAGGGAAGGCAGGGGTACTTTTGTTATTAAGAGTCCAAGTTTCCTCTTTCCCTCCCTCCTCCTCCCTCCCTCCCTCCTCCCTCCCTCCCTCCCTCTCTCCCTCTCATGGTTAGTAATATGAGAAATTGATGAAAGAGTGAGGAGGGAGGAGGGGAAGGAGAGGGATAGGAGAAGATGGAGAGGGGGGTAAGAGGAGACTGAAAGGGGAGAGGAGAGGGAATAGGAAAGATGGGGAGAAGGTAAGGGAAGGTAGGGAAGGAGAGAGAGGGGTTGGGAAGACGGAGAGGGGGAGGAGAGGGGGTGGGGGAGGCCTTTTTTCACTATGGATCCATCAACAACAACAACAGCACACACACACACGCACGCACACACACACACACACACACACACGCACACAATAAGGTCGTATCCCTCTTCATGCTATATCCCAATTGACGTAATAAATAGATTCGTTCAATTTTTCTAACAGGTAACAACACCTCACTGTCAGTCTGTTTGTGTTACATTATGGTGGAAATACGATAGACAGTTAGAGAATACGATAGAGTGATATGGATTACGATAGATTGAGAAATATTACAATAGAGAGACTAGATAGATTGGGAAAATTTTATTACGATAGATAGAGACTGTTTACGATAGATTGAGATTGGTTACGATAGAATAGCGAGTTATTGCTATCAGTTGCGTGTAAAGTGAGCCAATCGTCTGCCTGTTTTTATACGGTTAAATCAATACACGGGTTATAGCTGCTCCAGTTATGTTTCGATTTTCCATTTATGCATTTCTGAGTATTTTTTTTCCCTCTAGTGACGTCATAATTTGCGTTTCTGTGGGTGACGTCACGGTTTTGGGTTTCTGTGAGTGACGTCATTAATGTGGTTCCTATATATGACGTCATAACCTATATTAAAATACGTGACGTAGGCTACACTTAGACTTTTGTGGGTGACATCATCGTTGTTGCTACCACCTATATAGACCTAATGTACAGGTATGGAGCCTTGTTGTTGTTACCTTTGGTTGTGTTTGAGGTAAGATCATTAACTACCTGGCGAATACCTGTGATTTGTTGCCTGATCTCCTGTTGTGTAATGCTTGTGTTATTACCTCAAACGGCTACCTCAACCTGTAAATAATCGAATTAATTACCTTCACTAACTGCATATACTGTATATATAATAATAATGACATTGACAAAAGCCTTATGTAAACGAAAACCTATGATAATGTATACGATGCAATTTACGCGCGCGAGGCTCTTTCTTTCCCTCCCTCAGATGACTTACAGGAGCGTCAATACTCTATAATGCTCAATAGTTGCGATAAAACATATTACCAAGTCTTTTATACTGTGGACCAATCGTGGGCTAGGGGATAGAGCACTTCTAATGAGCAATTTGTATGCATTCGTGTTCCTCGTCGAGAGCCTTTCCTTGCATCGACTCAGCTCATGTCTCGATGCGTGTGATTGGCCTTGGATTCTATTTTACCTTAAATAATAAGCATTATATAAGGAAGGCATATTATATAAAATATTAAGCGTCATAACTTCATTATATTATAGAAAAGAAGGAGACATCTATTTGTTAATAATGAATTTGATACGTGCATCTATAGTAAACAAAGTCGGCTCAAGACAGAGCGAACACTCAGCAGGGTGCCACTGGGCGTCCCGCAGCTGGCCAATCACGGCGCGTCGGTGCTGGAGTTTACAGCCAGCTGGCCAATAGCGCGTGAGCTTCAAACCTGCAATAGAAGAAAGGAATTGTATATATGCTAATTTTCGGTGCCAAGATAGCCTGTGAAGGAAAGGCCATTTCAGAATATTATCGCCTATGCTAATGAGGTATCGGCAGTGATATCAAGACGAATGAAGCGACCGCCATTGAGGGATTTAGAAATCTCTGAGATTACAATGGCTGAAGAGAGGGAGGAGGAGGGTGGCAGAGGCTGTTTCGCCATAAGGGTGAAAATTCCTTCTGTTTATAAAGGAAATCCAGCCTCTATGGTCGACTATCTTGCATCAATCTCTCACCAGGATGGACACGTTCACTCCGGAGTTACGAGGTTCACAAGTGACCCAAAGATTTTAATAATAATATAATGTTTAATAAAATGAAGACGAAAGAGTGATAATAATAATAATTAGATTGATAGCGAGAAATAAAGTATTGAACATGGAAACAAGGAAAGGATGAATGATAGCAGAAGAAAGTAAATATATTAGATTTTTCAGTTTACTATTGATTTACATAAAAATAAAATGCCAACAGAATTGTCACTTCTAATTTTTACGATTTTAGGTTTTCACTTTTTTTACAATTTATAATTTTTTACAATTTAAATTCATCACAAGTTTATTATTTTTTTTACGGTGTTAAGGATTACTATTATATAACCTGAACAAAATCCCATTGGTAATTAATCCCAGGTAAACGCAGGATAAATCTCCTTTTATTAACGGCAGGTAAATCCGTAAATCCATCCACAAAAAAACGGAAACAGTCAAGACAATTCCAATAAATCCCTAAAATGAATATCCTGTTATTAATCCCACTGGGTAAATCCACTCTTACAGTCATTATAAATCACCGAGACAAAATCCCTCTCCTACCACCGTGTAAATCTCCAGATAATCCTCGGTAAATCTCCAAGAATAACATTACTGTGATGTCCCCCTTCTCACTTAATCCTAGGTAAATCCCCAGGAAAATACCCCAGTGGTAAGCAACCTCAAGTTAATCCCCAGACCAAGCCCCCTACCCCCCCCACACCGTTAATCCCGGAACTCCCCCCCCCCTATAACCCTCCCCACATCCCATAACTTTACCATATAGTAAATCTCAGGCAATCCCAGGTAATCCTCAAAACCAGACACCTGCGTTAATCCCAGATAAATCCCCGGTATATTTGAGGGGGTTGAAAGGAGGGGGGGGGGTGGGTAGTTGAACCTATTAGCGAGGGGCAGAGATGGTGGTTGGACCCGTTTCTCCTTCCGTCAATCTCGTCTTTTCGCCTTCCTGATCGTCCGTCCGTCCGTCCGTCAGTCCGTCCGTCAGTCCGTCCATTTCCAGATCCTTACGTTAAATATTTCCTCCTGTAACTAAGGCCCCTGAGTTAAACCTCTAACTGAGATAAAGGTTAAAAAAATATGGAAACGAAATTACTCTGTGACTTTAATACAATAACTCAGAAGACATAGTTGTAAAGAGGAGGAAAAAAAAACCAACTTGACGTATGAGACTCTTGGCTTGATTTAGTGGACACTGGGTAAGATTATTCGCTGGTCTGTCATTGTAAGGAACGCTTTATGTGTGTTGCTTATCTGTACCAGGGAGAGAGGGAGGGTAGAGGGTGGTATTCAAGAAGGGAGGGAGGGTGATAGGAGGGAGGGAAGAGGGAGGGAAGAAGGAGAGGGAAGACACTAAGAAGAAGAAGTAGGGGAGGGAGTGTAGGATTAACGAGGGAGGGAGTATAGTAGTAAGAGGGTAAGATAAAGGGAGGAAGGAAGGTAATATTGACGCTAGAGGGAGGAACGGAAGGAGGGAGAGTAGATCGAACAGAAACACACACCATCTGTTGTCACTACATAAGGAACAAACACCTATTGTTAACATTGCCTTTACACAACACCCTGAACGTAGTTACTCGTGTCTTATCTAAAATTGACACAGTTTAAGGTCATATCGATAAGCATTACTAGGTAGAGCCAGTAGGCCTAAGGGGGGACTTCATCTACCTGTTCAGAAAAAATATACAGGTTGTAGGGATTTTTTTGTACATGTTGAGATTAATGATAATGATTGGTCCAAGGGATTTTTCTACCTGTTCCTTAAATAATCTAATTATTCATTCCTCCTCCCGTGTGTTACCTGAATCTCACCTGTCACCTTTATAATTAACGTTGATGTACCCCGTCCTCCTTCTTCCCCCTCCCTTCCCCATCCTCCTCCCCAAAAAAAAAATTACTATTTCATCTTATCAAATATGAAAAAAAAAATCACTAAAACTGAATGAAATTATTAGGAAGAAATGATTACAGTAAATAACTATAGATCGAGAGGTAATGGAGGGTTATTTTTGTGTAATTTATGGCTGTTTGTCGACTGAACTGTTTATTCTGCCATGTGTTTCAGGGTCACACACACACACACACAAAAAAAAAAAACACCGCAGCTAACAGAAGGTGAAGACAAGTTCATTATACTGCAAATTACCGACTGTTATCGGCAATTTACATATTTTATGACACCTCAATAAAACTTACTTTCCAACACAAGTCAGGTAGGACACCCGGGGTCATCATCATCCTCATTTGCATACGTGGTACCTGAAAACGACAAGCAGGAACGGGGATATATCCTGCCTTGGGCCGGAAGCTTCGAGTCATCAGCATCCGTATGTTAAATCCGCTTTAGTGAGGTGAGGAAGATGTGTGTGTGTGTGTGTGCGTGTGTGTGTGTGTGTGTGTGTGTGTGTGTGTGTGTGTGTGTGTGTGTGTGTGTGTGTGTGTGTAGACAAATGCACCCATGACCACACGTAGCCACACTCCATCTGACACGTTGAAACATGACCATACATGACCCAGACTAATCCAGACATGCCAAGACATGATCGGATGTATCGTAGACTCGGTGGTAACACGTGCACAGATCCTTACGCCAAGAGCCAGGCAGCCTCAGAAGTGACCTGGAAGCGGAGATATGAGATGAGGTCTTCCATAATTGCTGCGTGTTATGGCTGTGTTTATTGTGGGTGTCGTGGGCGTGATTAGTGTCTCAGAGGGGCGGTGTTGTTGTTGTTACGGCCACACGCACGCCCACTACCATCCCCAGTACCACTACCACCACCACCACCACCACCACCACCACCACCACCACCACAACAGTACCACTACCAGTACCACCACCACCACCACCACCACCACCACCACAACCAGTACCATCACCATTACCACCACCACCAGTCCTCCTCCTATTGTAAAAGTCAAATTTAAGGAACGAGTGTGTGAGTCCGATGGAGCATTTGCATACATACATACATACACACACACATACATACATACATACATACATACATACATACATACATACATACATACATAAAAATAAATTATTTGTCGATAATCTATGAGTCGTGAGTGAGACAGGAAAGAGAACACAGATAGATAAACATAAAAAAACCCGTACAATTAAGGTCAGGTTATTAATGAATATCCCGTAATTAAGGTGTGTATAGATCAATTAGGTGTGGCTCACGTGTGGCAGGTTAATTAAGTGTTATACTCTGTCAACACAATTAAAGGTGTGTGTGTGTGTGTGTGTGTGTGAGAGAGAGAGAGAGAGAGAGAGAGAGAGAGAGAGTGTTTGTGTTTATTATTAGACTGGTGGCAGATAGACAGACAGATAGACAGATACACCAGGGTCATGAGAGAGGTCAGGTCAGGTCAGGTGTTGTGCTATGAGATAAAACATAATATTGTTCTGAAATTCACCCAAAGATTCACCGCCATTTTGAAACACCTCTCGCATTCCAGTCATAATTTTCATCTCCCTCCATTCTTCCCTCCCTCCTTTCTATCTAGTAAAACTTTCCCTTCCTCTATCCCTCCCTCCCGCCTTCCTTCCCTCCTTCCTTCGCTCTCTCCCTTCCTTTCCCTCCCTCTACTTTTCTTTCCCCCCTTCCTTCTTACACTAATATAATCCACTCACCATTTTCCTCCACTTCTTTCATCATTTTCTTTCCTTCCTTCCTTCCTTTCTCACTATCCTTACCTTACTTCCTTCTCCATCTCTCCTTCCCTCCACCACCTCTTTCCATCGTCACTGTTAATACACTCTTCCTTCCTTCCTTCCTTCCTTCCTTCCTTCCTTCCTTCCTTCCTCTCTACCCTCATTCTACCTCCATGTTTCCTCCTCCTCCCTCCCTCCTCCCTCCCTCCCAAGCCACCATTTGAAATGACATTAACTCCCTGTGGAAATAACACCCCTTGTAACTCTTATCCATCTCTCTCTCTCTCCCTTTATCCATCTCTCTCTCCATTTATCCACCTCTCACCCCTTTTATCCACCTTCCTTCCCCTTCTCTATCTCCCTCACTTTATCCATCTCTCTCTACATTTATCCATCTTTCTCTCACTTTCTCTATATCTCCCCCCCCCTTTTTTTTGCCAATTTTTATACCTTGAAATTGGACACTTTTCGGGTAGTTGGACACATCCGGCGCGGGTGTTATAGTGCGGGTTGACGACTGCACCAGCGTGTTTCTCTCCTCCCTTTTTACAAGACTTCCCGCTCAGTGTTGTAAAATTGAGGTGTTATGTTCACTCTAACGTGTGTGTGGCGTCGCGTTTATGACGAATGGCTCCCTGATGCTGTTATATTGTTGCCTCTGACTGTGTTCACGACGAGGAGCCTTTGTCCACGAGAGACTGAGTGTTTGTAGAGCAGTGTCTGGGTGTCTGTATAAGAATGTCTGAGTGTCCACGAGGGTCTGAGTGTCTGTAGAGCAATGTTTGGGTGTCTGTATAATAATGTCTGAGTGTTCACGAGGGTCTGAGTGTCTGTAGAGAAGTGTCTGAGTGTCCAGGGGGGCTGAGTGTCTGTAGAGCAGTGTTTGGGTGTCTGTATAATAATGTCTGAGTGTTCACGAGGGTCTGGGTGTCTGTAGAAGAGTGTCTGAGTGTCCAGGAGGGGTTGAGTGTCTTATTTTCTCTATTTCTCTTTCTTTCTCTTCATCATCATCCTCTCTCTCTCTCTCTCTCTCTCTCTCTCTCTCTCTCGTTGTATAAATTTACTTGAATAAGTGTTTATTATTTTACACACATATATTCCCACAAACTCCGGCAATTACCAGCAATAAAACAGTACTAAAAAATCTCCATATTAACGTCTTTATTTTGTCTATTATAAAATATATGTACACCATGATAATTACCATTAATAATATACAAATACATAATGTAGGAGGTAAATGACATATATTAACGATGGCGATAAATTTTTTTGATATATTAATAAGCTTTCCACTGATAGCTATTAGGCTTGTGGTTAGACAGTAAATATAATGTTCAAGGATATTAAATTGATTTTCTCACTTCGTTTTTAATCCAGAAAATTATAAAAACAAATTAATTGATACGTATTATTTTTTTTTGATATTTGATGAGCGATAAATATACTGAACGATTTATTATTATTATTATTATTATTATTATTATTATTATTATTATTATTATTATTATTATTATTATTATTATTATTATTATTATTATTATTATTATTATTATTATTATTATTATTATTATTATTACGCATGGGGAGGACATATTTCGACAATGATTCTACCATAAGTTAGATACTCTTTTTGGTACCACGTTTAAGGGAACAAATATTAACCTTACAAGAATCCTAAATACTTTTGGTCCTGAACTACTCTCGGGTGTCAGGAGGTACTAGGGACTGTTAGGAGGTGTGAGTAAGTATCAGGAGGTGTCTGGAAGTGCCATGAGGTACAGGGATGTGCCAATGGATGTCACAAGCTATTAGCAGGTATCATGGTCTACAGGGATGTGCGAGGAGGTATCAAAAGGTATCAGCAGGGGGTAGGAGATGCTAGCAGGTATCAGAAGGTACCAGCAAGTGCCAAGAGGTGGTAGCAGGTGTAGGAAGGTACCAGCAGGGGATAAGTGGTGCCAGCAGGTGCCAAGATAGCCGAGTCAACAAGACGACACAGCTCTTCTCCCCTCCCCCTTCATAGCTCAGGTCGACCGCTTTTAAGTTAATTGAAATTGGGGGAAACTTTCTGGTAATTCAATAAAAAAGTTTGGCTGATTGAATTAAAACTCTCTTTCTCCCGGACTGGACGGTAATACATTTTTCTGATTGAGCTGTGGCTTTGTTTGTTTGTCTTTGTTTGTATAGTTATTCATTTATCTGTTTATCTGTCTGTCTGTCTGTCTGTCATACACACACCATACATACACTTTTCTATACCTATTGTACTTAAAATATTGTAAAGAAAAAAAACAACCCTAGATCAAACTATTTCGAGGTGTTGACTTTAAACTCCCACCAAAAATAAGTTACACATGAAAAACATACATACATATCGGTATATTAAGGGTGAAAATATACTGCCACATCCTTCTTGATCAACACATTAGAACTGGTCTATATTTTGTGTCTAGAGGCGAGATTTACCACTAATAAGGCAACACAGTAAACGCTTGGTGTAGAGCCGCTTAGCATTCTGTGTTTATATGCTAAGAGGAAATGTTAGTTTGAATGGTAGTGAGGAGAGGAAAATAATTAATTGAATATGTATAAATAATAAGTTGAGTGTATAAATGAATGGATATATACATTAATTAACCTGGTTATGACGTAGTTACACCTGATCCACGATGCTATTATTATTATTATTATCATTATTATTATTATTATTATTATTATTATTATTATTATTATTATTATTATTATTATTATTATTATTATTCAACGCACTCGTATAAAATGAGCCCGGCAACTCCTGGTGACGTGATAAAAGAGTGAGAATATAATTGATGTTTGAACTAATGAAAATAAAAACTATTAGTGGCTATCAATTAAAGGGAACGGGGTTTTAATTGACCTACTCAATTAGGGTCATTAAGCATGTGATGTCTTAATGGGATTTTAATGGGTCGCATTTTTTGGATTGTTCCTCCTTAACGGGTCATTTGGGTATATTTATCTCCCCCCTCCCCTCCTCCTCTCCCCCTCTCCTCACCCCTTTCACCCCCTCATTCCTCCCTTCACTTCCTCTCTTCCCATCACCTACACCATGCTCTCCCCTTCTATCTTCTCTCTTTCCCTCACCTTCCCCTCTCTTCACCTCCCCCCCCCCTCGTCACTTCCCCTCTCTTCACCTCCCTCCCCTCTCGTCACGTCCCCTTCCTTTACCTCCCCCCCTCTCGTGACTTCCCCTTCCTTCACCTCCCCCCCCTCGTCACTTCCCCTCTCTTCACTTCCTCCCGAGTCAATATTAGCTGCATTGTGTGGGTGGGTGACGGCACACACGCTCATCCATCCATTCATCCATAGATACATACATGATTACTGTCACATACACGGGTCCTGGTGCTCACACAAACACATACATACACATAATATTCCCAAATGTTGACAACTTTTTTACTTAATGAAAATAAGAGTAAAATTATTGTACGATTTGTAGGAGAGGGTAAAGGGGTAGTGGTCTCCTTCATTACTTTGACCCATTGGAAGTACTTTGTGTCTTTGGTGTTGCTGGGGAATGATAAGGAATGGTAGAAAGGAGAGGAAGGAGAAGGAGGAAAGGAAGTCAAGAGAAAAGAGTATATGAGATAAAAAGGATGGATGAGAAGGAGAAGGAGAAGACGAGAGAAGAGGAGGGAAGATTGGGATAGATGACAGTGGGATAGGAACCGAAACAATTACAACTCGAGGAAAGGAAGGAAGGAAAGAAGGAAGGAAGGAAGGAAGGAACATGGAGGAGAGGAAACAAAGAACACAAGAGGAGAGACAAGAAAAATGAATATGAGTTAAGACGAGGAAGAAACAGAGGAAGAAGGAGGATAAAAATAATGAGATTTGGTGAAAGAAGAAGAAAGATGGATGGAAAGTAATCACTCAAGATGGAAAAAAAGAGAGGAAGACAATATAAAGCATCATATTATGTGGGATGTTCTTCTTCAAGGTATTAATTCCCTTTTATTACTCTGGCTCTCGTGTGGTGATTCCAGAAGCCGTGAGTGACTTGAGTGGGAGAGGGAGTCGTATTGTGTTGGTCGCCAGTAAGATTTTCAATGAAGAAAGTCCCCGGGAACGAGGGCGCCTACTGGGCTATTGAAGTTCCCAAAGATTTATGAAGCAATTGCAGTCTTTCCCGCCCGAGGCAAAATGGCGACATTTGCCAAGTGTTTTAACGTTGTTTCCTCCCATAATATTTTTTTTTACGATTGAAAATTCTTTGTCGCGGGACATTGTCGACACCGGCCGCCATCCCCGCCTGCTCAGCTTAAAACGTCCACTCCCCCACGTTCGGTAATTTTCGATGAAATGAAACAGCAGTAAGAGCAGGCACAGGGAAGGTGATAAAACAGATTTCTGGTCGTCGGGCGCTCGGCTCTCGGGGTCTCGTGCTCGCCATTTGCAGATAGAATCCCCGTAAAAGAAAGAATATAGGCCATTCTCAGCGTCCCCCGCCCGGGCGCTGCCGAGAGAATGAATTGTCTTTACGACTGTGGGTTCCAGCGGCTCTCATGGGGGTATTTTGCCCAGATGGGAAAGATGATATATGGGTGGCGATGTCTACAACCACCCCTTCCACCCCACCCTTCCCTACCCCTCTCTCACATATCCTCCACCCTCCCTCCTTGTCTCCACCAACCCCCGTCTTCCTCCACCCTTCATCATCTACCCTTTCCACTCCTCTCTTCACCCTCCCTGTTCTCTCCACCTTTCCTTTTCCTTTATCCACCCTTTCAACTTCCTTCTCTCTCGTCCCGTCTCCACCTTTTCTACACCCCTTCTTCCTCCACCCACTCCTCTCCCACTCAACAGCTCCCATCATCTTCCCATCCACACGTTCTATCCCTGGATACCCACTCCACACACACCTCCCTATTTCCTCTCATGTAAAATTATCTCACTTCCTTCTTTCCTCACCCCCTGAAATGGGAGAAGAAGAGGCAGAAGAAAAGCATTACTTTCACTGCCTGCTACGGAGAACAAGAAAATGGGGAAAAATAAAAAAAAATCCTTCTTGTTTTGAGATGTAAAGAAGATGAAACACGAAAAAAAAATAAAAATAAGATGAAGATTATGAAGAAAAGAGAAAACAAAAGAATGAAGATAAAGAAGAAGAAGAAATAAAAAAAAATATCTCCCCCCCTGGTCCAGACACTAGTTGATGTAAGCTGCTACAGAAAAGATTGTGATCGAGAGTAATTGGGAGAACCTTTTGTATTTGTTATAGGTGATGGAGGAAGGGAAAGGAGGAGGAGGGAGGGGGAGAAAAAGGGAGGGAAGAGGGAGGAAGGGGAGCATACAGACGTAGACCCCATGTGTAAGTTTATAGTTACTGTTCCTCTGTAGTTTGAGGGGTGGAAGGGGGGGAGGAGGGGGAAACTTGATGGCAGCCGTGGACAGATTCACTTTGTCCAATTGCTCGACCAAGACATAAACAGTTCTTGGTCTGGAGGTGAAAGAAAGATCACAAAGGGGTGTTAGAAGAAAGACCAAGCGAGAGAGAGAGAGAGAGAGAGAGAGAGAGAGAGAGAGAGAGAGAGAGAGAGAGAGAGAGAGAGAGAGAGAGAGAGAGAGAGAGAGATTGAAAAAAAAGAAAATCTAAAGGTGTTGTTTTCAATGAGTGTTATGGTAATGGAGACCCAAATATGGAACACTATGGGTTTAGTAGATGGTCAGACGAGGTTGCTATCTACCCTTCTCTCCCTCCTCCCTACCAGTACCTTAGTAGAGACTTATAATAGACCCTCACTAAGATTTTATCATCAACGTATCATTCTATTTCTCTCTATTAACATGGTGGGATAACTTTAGCTAATCGACCATAGGATTTCTTTAATGTTTTTTTTTATTGAAGGATTTGTAAGTTAGTTCATTTTATCACTTTATGGATCTCTAGCCTTTGATGTACTCGTTGTGTTGTTCAGTCTCTCATTAATTCTACCTGGTGTTATGGTGTTATCAGTGTTATTGGTGAGTGTAATAGGAGGGTATCATGTTTTATAGGGCTCGTGATAGTATATTTATTTCAGTGTTTGTTATTATTGTTGTTGTTGTAGTTGTTGTTGTTGTTTTTGTTGTTATCTATATCATCTCATCCGACTCCCAGGCTATTTATCTCCTCTTGTACGACCACCACCTCCAAGCTATATCTCTTTTCGTACGACCCTTCACCTATGTATCTATCCTCGTACGACCCCATACCATCTATCTCCCCTCGTACGACTCCCACACTCCCGGGTTATCTACGTCCCCTCATTGTTGCCTCACTAATTGTTTGTTTCCCCTCACCGAAAGTGTCAGTTAACGACCCGAGTGAAAACAGGGAGCAGGAGACAAACGAAGAAACGATGGGAGAAAGAAAATTAAGAAAGCCTCCATGACCGCCACCATCACCTCCGTCAAAGCCGCCAAAGACGCCACGTGTTATGTAGGGAGGACGAGAGCCAAATCGCCCCCCCCCCTTTTTTTTTCTCGCTTGTTTGGATGAGGGAACGAGACGCTTACGATGTTGTTGTGAGAGTTACGGCAGCTGAGGGGAGTCTATCAATGATTCTCCATGGGCTATTAACTTTAGCAATGTTAATTTTTTATTCTGTGTTTGTTTGTGGTCTTTGTCTGTCTGTCTGTCTGTCTGTCTGTGTGTTTGGTTTTATGTGTTTGTCTGTATATCTATATGTCTGTCTGTATATCTATGTCTATTTATTGCATTTGTCTTTCCGTGTGTGTGTGTGTGTGTGTGTGTGTGTGTATTGACAATGGAGAGGGGGACGACGATGACGCATAGAAAACGACACTTCATTAGGGTAGATTTATGATCTGTTTGAGGGGTGGCAGGCAGGCAAGGGAGGGGGTTGTTAAAAGGAGGTAGGGTCCCCTGCTATGTGAACAATGGAAGATGGAGGAAAAAGGGAGGTAGGGGGTGAAGGAGGACGCAGGGGGAGGGGGTGAAGGAGGAGGAAGGGTGAGGGGGAGGAAGCTAGAGAATTCCTGGGAAAGTTGGGGAAGTGTATAGTAGGGGAAGAGTCTGGAACCCCTTGGAACGCTTAGTACACTTGGTACACTTGGAACTACACACTTGCAACACTTGATACTCTTAGGACACTTGGTACACTTGGAACACTTGGTACACTTGCAACACTTGATACTCTTAGGACACTTGGTACACTTGGTACACTTGCTATACTTGGTACACTTGCAACACTTGGTACACTTGCAACACTTGATACTCTTAGGACACTTGGTACACTTGGTACACTTGCAACACTTGATACTCTTAGGACACTTGGTACACTTGCTATACTTGGTACACTTGCAACACTTGGTACACTTGCAACACTTGGTACTCTTAGGACACTTGGAACACTTGGTACACTTGACATAATTGGTACACTTAGTAAATTCAATTAAATAGATTTATCC
The DNA here is from genome assembly GCF_018991925.1 of Homarus americanus. Classification (NCBI taxonomy): domain Eukaryota; kingdom Metazoa; phylum Arthropoda; class Malacostraca; order Decapoda; family Nephropidae; genus Homarus; species Homarus americanus. Next base: position 535,618 of record NW_024728725.1, on the reverse strand, counting down.
TTAAGAAATAATAATTGCTATTTTCTTTATAGTTAAACCGATTGTAGAAGGTAACAAATAAATTTCTTTCTCATTGTAATAAGTTTTACAAAATTCAAATAATGAATAAACTTTAGTCTCAAGATGAGGATTATACGAGTAACTTTATTGTATTGCCCCGAACAAGACGTAGAAAAACTACATAAAGAATACATATAAAAATACCTAACCTAACTTAGCTTAGCCTAACCTTACCTAACCTAGTCAATAATTATTTGGGTTTTCATGTAATTAATTAGTATTTATTCATATATAATCCTGAGTATCAGTAACCCATATCAAGAAAAAAATTGAAATGTGGAAAAATCATGATATTTATTTTCTTAGTGACTTGGTAGTTCATAGAAGCAAATAGAAACAATCGAAAAAATATTGTTTTGGTTTTATATTTCAACATATTTCCTCTTTACCTGTGTCTTGTGTTTGTGTTTATATTCGCATTTAGTTTCCTATTGTATAACTTTTATCGATTTGTCTCAGTTTCTTTCTTGGTTTCGTCAAGGGGGTCTCTTGTGACTTGTCTTATTTTCCTCGTGTCCTTTTTATTGTCTCCTTCATGCTTGTTATTTTTAAAAGTGATGAACCGAGCTCCATAAATCAATGCTTTCCGTAACATATTATCCAGATGTAACAGTAACAAAAGGTAACGTTTATGTAAACCGATTAACACGAGGGTAAAATGTGTTGTATTTCAGTCTGAGTTTTGTTATATTGATACATTATCCTAGCTTGAAGGGTACCAGTTTCAGAGTTTACATGACCACGATAAGAAAACATTTAAAACTAAAACCTTGTAAAAGAACTCTTGTGCATTGTGTTGAGCGCTGGCTGGTGGTAACAGCAGCAGGCAGTCACGCAAGACCCCAGGCGCTATCAGTCTCTCTGATCAATACTTCTCGTAGCTCTAAGTCAGTTCCTAAAAAAAAAATATTACTAGTCTTGACGGCTTCATCACACGAGACAATGACACCTGGGCGCCATCTACATAAGCATCAAGATGCCTTCACACATCTTCATCTCATTTTGATACGTATTTGGCGAGGCTCCTGATCATATGACCTACCGTAGTAAAAGGCGAACCCCCTCTGCAAATGACAATCCACCTAATTTTTACATTAGCATAAAAGTTGACATTTAGGCCGTAAAGATATTCTTGAAGGACATTCTGGACTAGGCGAGGGAGGCCATAAAAACGTTATAACGTCTCAGGATAGTGAAGTATATGTGAGTTTGTTTTAATGAATACCGGCCACGTACTTGTTATCGGCAGATGGGTTGTGATATGCAAATACTCTATACTAAATGTCAATTAGAAGCGTTCTGGGACACTTGTTGGGGATAACACCGTCTCCGGCATGTTTATAACTCGGTCTCAAACTCCCCCACTGAGATCCTTACTCTTCATAAAAACTTCTCTCTCCTCCATAATCGTATTTTAACTTTGTCACATGCCGGGAATTAGTGATAAATTTCCCCCGTGCCTCTGTTAGTTTTCTGATAGGCAAGAGCGCCGTCTTCTTTCCTTAATGAGGTGATTTTTTTCGATTGGTTAGGATATTTTTTTTTGCCTTTCTATCTGGCTGGGAGAGCCAAGAGCCAACGCTGCACGGCGGCTCAACCAATGAGACGCCGCGCTGAGCCATTGCAGGGAGACGGGAGGAGCTACACTGGACTCCAGCCAATCGGGTCTCACGTAACGGGTAAAGACGCGGCTCGACTGGCGCGCTCCGCCGTGCAAAGCTCATCTAATGTCTGATTGAACAATGTAACAAAGATTCCCATTGATAGAAATGATGGAATAAAGTCGCGCCATTTATTGACAAAATACAACATTGTCTTGAGATGTTTCTGCAGACTCACTATATCCTCCGATGTTATTGAAAAATCGAGAGGTTAAGTTTAACAGACTAAAATATCATTTAGATAATTTTCTTTCTCTCCCTCTCTGTCCTCTCCACTCCAAGGTTTCGAGACCAAACAGGGCCTGGAACCCAACATGCTACCCCGAACACACACATACACACATACACACACACACGCACACATGCACACACACGATCATCTCGTGCAATTGTAGCCACGGTGTGTATAAAACTGACAAAGTGAGGGCTGCTGATATCGACCCCATCTCAGAGTCGGCCAGAGATCGTTGCAGCATCAGACATTTTGTAGCGCGAACTGTGACGTCCCCGACCGGCGTAACTATCGGGTGACGCGCTGGAAACATTGTACTGTACTGTACACTCTCTACGGCCTTACCTCCGTCTCCTCTTGTCCTCCCACCCGCTTTTCTTCGGTGCCTCAATGTCTCTAGTGCTCGTGTTGTGGCCGGTATATCAAGTGTGTTGACTCTGAAGGAACATTTGTCGACAGAGGTGAGTACTGGAGAGTTTATTGTGTCTCGATGTTTCAGTGATGCAAATACGTTAGTGAGGTTTTAAATTAAACAATATAGAAGCATGTCTTACATACAGTACACATACACGAGAGCGCTTGGGGACTTCGTGTTTTCTTGTTTCCTATGTGGCTATCAGCATATACACGGATCACGTGCACCTACAGTGATTTATTTGTATATATATATATATATATATATATATATATATATATATATATATATATATATATATATATATATATATATATATATATATATATATATATATATATATATATATATAAAATGTGTGTATAAGAGTGTACTTGAAATTATTTAAATACGAAGTATTAAATGGAAAACGAAGTAACTAATGATAATTAAATGTTTTGACCCACTTTCTAATAGTTGTCCCTGTACAATACATTAAGTTGGCTTAACTTATGATTATAGTATGCTATATTTATTGTTACCTCACTCTGGTCACTACACCCAACAACACAGTAAACGGCAGAGCAGTTACCGCTAAACCACACATAAATATTAACCACTGCAGTAAGAGACGCTGTAATTCACCTCAACGAGCACGAGAACTCATGCTTATCGCCTCTGGTGCACGACACACTAGTGTTTCTTCCTTCCCTGACCGCAAAACTAAACAAAATATACTTCTTCTCCCTGAAATTTTATACATTATTACTCTGTTCCCCTTTGCTATCCTTTCCTTCTATAGGAGACGATAATGAAATATACATTTTTTCTCTTATTAAAACAAAAGAAATTTAATCTACCCTCCAGCCTCCTCCCTCCAATACATGAACAAATCAGCATTTTTGTTCCCTTAAACTGAATAAATAAATTTCTGCGTCGTAGCCTACGTATCCCACCCTTAGACCTTCACTCCCACCCCACCTGTTACCCTCTGAACCAAGACCTTCCATAGGGCAAGTCACTTTGTCACCCCTGGAACTAATCTCTGTCTTCCATTGATGCTATTCCCTTTTATCAGCTAGGAGCCAGTTTCTTTGTCACCCATAGAATCATTGCTTTTGTCACCTCTGGAAACAACTCCTTCGTACACTCATTCGCGCCTGTAGCTAATTCTTCGTACATCCTGTCACTCATAGCCAGTTCCCTTTACAGCTCTTGAACCCACCCCTTCACCCTACGTCCCTCCTGCCTCTGTGAACCAATACTAACCTCCACTACCACTAATAGAAACTGCATCTCTTCCTATTACAAACATTTCCCCTTCACCTTTTTGTTCTCATTCACCAAACGAGCTTCCCCTGTTCATCCTCCCTTCCTCCACCATACACTACAGGAATCACCACCCTCATTTTTCCTACAAGAACCAGCTCTTCCTTACTTCTTTCTTCATTTCATCATCTCTCGTAGAAATCGCCATCCTGTTTTCTCCTTCCCTTCTTCTAACATCTCTCCCTTAAGTGCCAGTCCATGAGCCTATCTCCCTTACCCCCCAAACAATCACTATCTTTATCGATCCCGCCCCTCACTCCCACTGCCCACACACCTTGATAACTATATACCACACCCTCTCCTTCCCTCCCCCCCCCAACTTACAAACTTTTTTTAGCCTCTAACATCCATTAATTCCCCACCTCTCACTTCCCCCTACATTTGAAACCCCTATCACACTCCCCTCCCTCTTTGAAAATAATACTCTAACGCCCTTTTCCCCCTTTCAACTTGTACCCCCGACTCTTTCCCCTTCAAGAATATTCTCCCATCTCTTCCCCCCTTTATCTTTACCCCTTTCTTTCATAACCTTCTCCATCACTCCTAGACACCGTATCAGGATCCTCCCCTCCCTAGTCCTTCCTTCAACCACCAATCCCCACAATCTTTCTAACTACCCCTATCGTTCTCTCTCCCTCTCAACACTCCCTTCCATTGTCCTTAATTCCTCCCCACATTTCTCCCCAATCCATCTAAACCCCACCATCATCACCACACCCACCACCACTACGACCACCACTACCACCACCACTACCACCAACACCCCCACCACCAAAACCAACACGCCTAGAAAAACAACATACCACATTAACCTCCCCAACACCTCCTCCCAGAACCATTACGCTTCACACCCACCCTTCCCTTCATTCTCCCCTTCTACCCTCCCTCCCTCCCTCCTTCAGGTATCCAGGCAACACGACACCGCCCATGATAATCTGATAATCCCGGGTATAGAGAATAATCGCTGGTCCTAGTGAAGGGGAACGTAAATTCGTCCGCCTTATCTACCGACGCCCTTAAAAGTGCAGATTAAATGGGAAAGAAAATCCTTTGTCAACCTGTTCTGTCGTCTTTACTGCTTTGCCCTTTTTAGGGAGAGACGGAGGACCTGGGGGGCTGGGGGACCTGTGAAGACGTGGGTGGACCTGTGGGACCTTGAGAACCTAGGGGGCATCTGACGGAGTCCTCGGAGAATCTGGAAGACCTTAGAGGACCTGTGAGGACATGAGGGATCTTAGAGAACCTAAGAGGGACCTGGGAGTATCTAGGGGACCTGGGAGGACCTGAGAGGACCTGGGAGGACCTGAGAGGACCTGGGAAATCTGAGAAAACCTGGGGGATTTTTTTCAAGGGAGATTTACTTTAGGGTAATCTTATAACTTTGAGATATTAATATGTTTTTCACATCTTCGACATATTTAACACTGGTAGCTTCTGTTTTAATCCAGTTGTCTCTGATTGATATAAACAAACAAGTGATATTTTCATTAACGTAACTAATATCTGTACTGTTATGCTCATTAAAATCATTACCATTAATAATTGCGATTGTTATCATATTATTATCGTTATCAACATCATTATTATTGACAATATTACTTTACTCTTATCATTATTAACAAAGTATTATCCTTATTTTGTCTTATTTTATTCGATTATTATCATGATATTTCAAGACTTTATTAACATTGAGGAGGTGACTTTCTCGACCACACCCAAGATGCTCACAAAAGTACACAAAATGGCCGCTGAGACGTAGTGAAGAAAATCCAATATTGGTGACTCATCAGCGATCGATAAGGTCGACCTGCGTGGCTTTAATGGCCAGTATTTCCGTCTCTATTGAATTGGTTATGTTTTAGTTATGATTTAGAGTCCAATATCCACCTTTCCTGACTTGGTTGATGATGTGTTTGGTGGGTGAGGGTGGTGGTGGTGAGTGGTGGTGAGTGAGGTGTAGTTGATGGCGGTGTTGGTTGATGGTAGTGGTGGTAGATAGTGGTGGTTGATGGTGGTAGTGGTAGTGATTGTGGTAGGGATGATGGTGGTAGAGATGGTAATAGTATTGGTGGTTTCAGTGGTGGTGATAGGTAGCGTAGCGGTGGTGGTGGCTGGTGCTCGGTGCCACATCTGGACTTTAACGATTAATTAACTTAATAAGGGGCCCAGGCTTGGCACTGGGCCATTAAGATAGTGGACGATGGTGCCACCCTTAATGAAGCACTGTTACGAGGTCTTGTACCCGTCACAGTGCCTAATGAGCTCAGCCTAGTTTATTAAGTACAAGTGCTTGTTCCTCTCTCGTCCCCCCTTCCCCCTGCCCCCTCTCCCCTATTCCTCCCCCTTCCCCACTCCCCTTCTCCCTGGCTCCCGTCTGCTTGTGAGTCTCTTGTTCCTCTCCTCTGCTCCTTCACTTCCCATCTTCCTCCTCTGCCTCTTCTCCTCCCCTTCTCTTCTACCCCCACCTCTTCCTCCCTCTCCTTTACTCCTACCTCTTCCCCCTCTCTCTTCTTCCCCTCCACCTCTTCTCCCCTTTCCCCTCTTCTCCCATCTGTCTTGGAGATAAAAATTCATCTCGGGTGTTTTCGGTATTGAGCAGAACCATCTTGACAAATTTTTCCACACTTTTATGATCGGTTTTGTCATCAGCAGTCACCGTGGAGCCCCACTCTCCCCTCTTCTGCCTCCCACTTTCCTTCTGATTTCCTCTCCCTCTTTCCTTCTCCCTCACTCCCCCTTCTTCCTTCTCCTATCCTATCCCTCTTTCCTTCTCCCATGTTCCTCGATCCGTTCCTCCCACCTTCTCCTCTCACTCCTCCCTGTTTGCCTCTTCTTCCTCCCTCTTTCTCCTTTCCTCTTTCTGCCTCCTCCGTTTTTTCCTCTCCCTCCTCCTTCTCCCTTCCTTAGTCCTATCTTCTCTTCATCTCCTCTCATTTATTCCTCCCTTTTCCTTTCTTCTCCCTCCATCCGTCCCTTCCTCTCCTTTCCTCTTCTTGGTTCTCCCTTTTCCTTCTTACTCTCCTAGTTTTCTTTCTCATTCTTCTCAATCTCCTTTTTCCTCCTCCTCCTTCTACCTTATTGAGGGAATCGTTCTATGTGACCCTCCATTTTCTCTCCCGTTCCCCTTTCTTTATCTAATCTTTCACCGACCGTCTTTCCCTCTCTTCTCTATTTACCTCTTTTTCTCTCCGTCTATTACCATCCCCTTTCTTCCTGTCCCACAATTTTCTTCTCCTTCTCCTGTCGCTATTCCTCTTCTTTTAATCTTTCCTCTGCATTTCCTCCTCTCCATTAACTCTATTCTCTTTCTTTTATTATCTATTTATTCCGTATTTGTTCTCACTCTCTCCACGAATGGAATACCTTAGGATAATCTCACCTCCAGTATAATGTTACTCGGTTCGCTAGAATTTCAAAGTCCGGGTTAGAAGACGACGTAAATCTTTGTTTGAATTTGTTCTTTTATAGGTCGTCGATTTTATTTTCTGGCGATTTTTTCTCGATTTTTTTTTAAGATTTGGTCTTTTTATAATTATCTTTGATTATCTCAGATTTGTTTTTAAAAATTATAGGGGTTATTTTCGGGGATTGTTTTCTTATTGTCTTTACTTTATATATTGCCATAATTTTCATATTTTTATTTCGATTATTATTGTTTTTATTGTTGATGTTTTTATTATTATTATTATTATTATTATTATTATTATTATTATTATTATTATTATTATTATTATTATTATTATTATTATTATTATTATTATTATTATTATTTACAAGTTTATTCACGTGTCAGATCAGAATACACAAATTACCTTAGCTATGACTCACTATCTCCAGAGGTCAACAACAGTACATGTCTCTAAATCAACACCAACACGTAAACGAAACAAGACCTAGTGACAGTCGGCCGCTCCAAGGAGTTCATGTGTTAGAGCCAAGCGGGATGTGGCGAGTCATGGTGGGTGATGACCTCTTGACCCAGCTGACCCCAATAATCCCTTGTGGAGTCCAGATGACAACAGTGAATATTAAGGTGACCCCGAATGACTCCTAGCTAACCCTGACTGAGCCCTAACTGACCAAGACTGATTCCTGACTGAATCTAGCTAACACCACCTGCCTCAAGATGATTCAATATATCTCTTTGTAACTCCTAGCTGACGCTGGCTGACTTAGAGTTACCTTAAATCACTTTAGCTGATTTCGGTTTATCTGAAATGACCTGTGTGATCTTGACCATTGTTACAGTCAGCAGGAGCGGTAAAAACAGGAACAGCTGCACGAGAGACCGGATCAGTAGCCCACCAGCTCACGCATCACCGTCAGTACCAGGACAACCACCCACAGCGGCAGTGACACCAATAGCAGAAGCGAGAACAACAAAAACAGAAAAAGTGACGGTTACAGTAACAATAAGAACAACAACACTGGCGACATAAACAGCAACAGGCAATAGGAGAAAAGACAGCAATAATAAGAGCAACGGGCAACAGCAGCAGCAACGGTAAACAGCAGGAGCAACAGCGGGCAGACTCCGACGATGACTCAGGAGCTCACACCAGCGCCGCCGATCACCAAAGTCCGAGCCTTTGTAAGCTACATGACGCCCTGCTTCTAACACTATATTTCCGTGATAAATAGTGACGCCTCTAACACTACTCCTTCGTGGTAGATAGTGGCGCCTCTAGCGCTATTCCGTGGTAGATTGTGGCGCATCTACCGCTACTCCGTGGTAGATTGTGGCGCATCTACCGCTACTCCGTGGTAGTGGCGCCTCTATCACTACTCCTCTATGGTAGATTATGGTCATGGAATGGCGGGAGGAGGAGGAGGAGGAACATATTAAATTTCCTCCCGATAAATTTGATGTAGAGAAAGGAGGAGGAGAAGGAGGAAGAAGAAGGAGGAAGAAGAAGGAGAATGATGATGATGATGAGGAGAAGGAAGAGAAGATGGACGGGGCAAATTTCCCAACAATAAAAGTGAAAGAATGGGGAAGCAAAGGATAGGAGGGAGGAGGATATGGAGGAAGAGAAGAAGGAGGAGGAGGAGTAGGAGATGGAGAAGAAGGAAAAGGAGGAGGAGGAGGAGGAGGAGGAAGGGAAGAAGAACAGGGTAAATTTCCTCCCAAGAAAGTCTCACGATAAAAATTTCATGAGAGTCGCGTGTCCAAAACTTTACGACCTCTTCTGAAACCCTATTTCCATAAGGCTAGGATGTTCCTCTCTCTCTCTCTCTCTCTCTCTCTCTCTCTCTCTCTCTCTCTCTCTCTCTCTCTCTCTCTGTCATTCTGCTTCCCACTCTTTCTTTCTTCTTTTCTTTCTTCGATTCTCTTTGTTTCCTTTGTCTCTATCTCATCGTCTCTCTCTGTTTCTCTCTTATTTATCTGTTTTTTGTTTGTTCTTTGTTTTGGTCTTCTTTATCTTTATTCTTTTCTCTGTTTTTCTTCTCTTGTCTCCCTCATTATTTCTGCTTACATTTTCTCTCTTTATATGTAAGTCTTTTTTATTCTTCTTTTCTTCAGTACAAATTTCTGTTTCTTGTCTCCTCTTTCTTTATTTCATTTCCTCTTGTTATCTTAACTGTTAACGATCTCCTGTATTATTCCTTTTATCTTTACTAACTCATTCTTCTCCCTCTCTCATCACTGTCTCTCTGCTATTCCTTATTCTCTTTGTCCGTGCTTTACTGTTTCTGCTCTTCTCTCTTTCTCTGCTGTACGTCTTTCTCTCTTTCTCTCTTATTATCTTTCATTCTCAACTGTTCCTGCATTTTTTAAACACTTTATCTATTTCATCTGTGTATGAAATGTTTATCTAGAGAAGCTATTCAATCCTAGTCTTTGTAAGCTAACGGCGAGGCTTCATTCCTAGCTTATACTCGAAGCTCAGCCAACATATACCCAACATAGCTATAACACCTATAATGTGAGGAAAAGTTCGTATATGTGAATTATTTAAGAAAGCGATATCAAAGTTCGTCATAAGCCAGATAGTCTGTTTTTAATTTGGTTCAATGGTGTTTTGTTTATGCTGTATTGGTGAATCTTTTTCCAAAATCTTATCATTGATGGGAGGAAAGAGGTAACTCTCAAGGTAGTGTTCGTGTGTTGTCATAGAACTCCCTGGATTGTTGTTGAAGGCACCCGATGTGTCTAAGGCGATCATCACACAGCTGTTGGTGGCGTCATCCAAGGCGTGGTGTTGGGTGGTGGTGAGTTGTAGGAGGAGGTCACAGCCTAATCGAGCCTCTCTCTCTCTCTCTCTCTCTCTCTGAGCAAAGAAAAACAGAGAGAGAGAGAGAGAGAGAGGGCCAGCCGACACTACAGGAACACAAGAGTTTAAGCTTCAAGAAATATGTTAATTTGAGCTGGGTTGAGACATGTAAGAGTCACCGAGGCGCTGAATTTTAATTTACTCTACACAAGACGTTACTCCTGGGCCTCATTTTGCATAATATATGTTTTTATGAGGTCCTTACTGTTGTGTGTGTGTGTGTGTGTGTGTCTACCGCTATACAAAACTATTATAAACTCCAGATAATCAGATCACGTGATATTGTTTACAAGTGATGGCTGGTGTCGCCGTGTTATGAATCGTTAAATCATCCAATAAGCCGTAAAAACCGGTTAATGAAGCTTTTATATGATGCAAGAAGAAAGATAACGTACACAATAGCCGGTCTGGTGGCACTTATCCGAAATTCCGGTAATGGAAGAGACAAGATGGTCGATTAATGAGGTGTTGGGAAAATGGTCTTAGTGATTAAATACCTTTTTTGGGGGGTAATCTATAAATTGTTTCCTCACAAGAATAATGCATTTTTAAATTTATTATGACCATTAATATTTTCCTCTTCCTCGTTATCATACTATTATCAATTATCATTATGTTGTTATCTATCAACATTTCCCAATTCTTACCATTATTTCAATATTTTATGTCATTTCATTTCTCTTTTATTACTATTATTATGACCTTTTACTTTATCCTATTATTTAGTTCGTATTATTCTCTTCTCTGTTGTTATCAATCTTGTTACTGTTTTATGCATCCTTGTTCTCTTCTGCATTGGACGAGGTGAAGTTAAATATAATCATCTGTCTTTTATATTCTATTAGCTAGTTGTCTCTCAAGATGTCGGTAAAAGATATCGCCTGACGTGAATCATGGTAGAATATATGTGGTTTAATAGCGATAAATAGGAGAAGAAAGCAGAAGAAATAAGTGTTTATTGATGGAGGGAAAAGAGGGGATTTACTGATGTGGAGTAAGAAGAGTGTAGGAACAAGGAGTGTGTCTTGAGGTACACCAGCGTTGTCGGGGGAAGTAATGCGTGTGGACTGGTCTATGTTATAGGCTGAGAGCCACTCGTCGGTAGCCCCAGAATATTGCTGATATATTCGTGGTGTTTTGTGTGTTTTCAGCTGAGTTTTTGATGGTATATTCTCAATTGTGTGTGTGTGTGTGTGAATTGTGAAACTCCCGGCGAGTGGCTTACCCTGTACAAGGCTGTGTCGGTGTGATTATAAGAGAATCAGGAAATTAAAATATTCAGCTAGACGAATAAATATTTTTTTTTTCGGTATATAAAATATTTTCTTACATAAGTATGACTAATTCCTCGTAAAAGTTAACTGTGTTCTTGCAAATATATTATTGTTACTTTTTTGATTGTGAAGCTATTTTTTTGGTACAACACAGGATATATTCTTATTTTTTGCATTATTTTGGGTAAATTTGTGACTACCACCACCATCGTAATCACTACCACTATTACCACAACTACCAAAACCACCACCGTTACAACTACCACCAGTAGTAGTATCGAATAAAAGAAAAAATGCAGTAATAGAATAAATTATATAACAAAAACTAACTCCACATCCAAGAAAAAAAAGACTTAGAAACCAAATTATTCTCATGTTTTAGATATCTGTTTTCTTAAGTGTCTGAGTGTTGAGCGTCAGGCGTGGGAAGCCGGACGCTGGCGATTTAGCGGCCGTTTGACGTCGCTTCAAGATAGAATCGACGCTGAATTAAAGCCTTTGTGTTTTTTTTCAATTTTGATTAAAAGCCGAAACAACGTTGTGTACCAGCTGGAAATTAATATCTCTTTATATTCAACGTTTCGTCATATTGAATAATTTCTACATAATTTTTCACTTTATACATCTTCTGAAATACGTAGATGTGAATAATATTACAAATGAATGTACTTAAGATTCTCATTTGGCTTTGCTTTGATATTTCAATTAAGGTTTTCGTAAACTAAAATAATATCTAGAATCTTGTTGGGGAGAGAGAAACAATATTTGTATTTCAAGGATAAGTATTTGATTTATTTATTTAACCACACAAAAAAAAATCGTACTGTATTTACGTTGCTTATTTACATCTCATTCTATCCATGTAAAAATTGGTTTTAAAAATTTCATCTAATGCTATTTCACGTGTATCTTACGTTAGCTTCAATAGCCTTACAGTAAATCCTTCGCCCGCTATACGATGTACTGTACTCCTCAAAATAAATTCAATTACACATATATTCATTTTAGTATCTTCTAATATCACAACATTCTAATCCATTCCCAATCACCGAAACCTAGATTCTGCTGTAAATAAACGAATTAATGCTCAAAATGGCCACCAGGTGCATATAAAAGTACAGATGCAGAGATTTCAGCCTAGTAACGTTATCTGGATATTATTGATGATTTATATATATTATTTCATTTTATTATTATTATTATTATTATTATTATTATTATTATTATTATTATTATTATTATTATTATTATTATTATTACTATTATTATTATTATTATTATTATTATTATTATTATTATTATTGTTATTAATTATTTTTAATCTGAGTTGAAGTAGAGGGCTCTGTCTGCCAACCCTCAGACAGGTGAATGGTACGTTGATTGACAAGTTGATTGATGTACAATATCTCGCCACATCATTTTATACGTAGTAGAGATGCCTGATCAAATGCTCTCCACATCAAATAGCCTCCAACCTAACATAACAAGTATGAATAGAGCTCAGTTTCATAAGGCTCCAGCCCTAATAAGGTTCAGTCTTATTAGGTTAGGTTAAAACTGGGATTTAATAAGACCAGGATCTCTTGTAGTAGAATCTAGAGGGCGTCATATTACCTGTAACCATCACGACACCTTGATCGCGATAACTCTACGGAATTGTAACGCACGTCTTGACACACCTACAGCGTCTACCTGTACAAGACCCGCCGCAGCCACTGAACAGCGGCAACCTCTGATCAATGCATTAATTCCTTTATAAGCGTCACACGTCCTTTGGGGTGATCATACATAAGAATAAAGAAAGAAGTAGAGAATCTGTATTTTTCTTTCATTTTTTAAAAGATTATTATCTACAGGTGTAAAAATCTGTCTTTTCCTGATCTTTCTCTCAAAATTATTTATCCTTTAATATTGTCTTAACCGAAGTTTTCATTGTTTAGTAATGCTAGTTATTCAGTTATTCATTTCTATATATTGTTAGTGAGTGATAGACTCGTGGAAATATTACTTTCAATAATGTGTAGAGAGAGAGAGAGAGAGAGAGAGAGAGAGAGAGAGAGAGAGAGAGAGAGAGAGAGAGAGAGAGAGACCACTGTACAACTTCGTAGTGAAAAGTTAACACCTCGGTACATTACCCAGGTGCTGGAGGTCCTCACACCCCAGGACATTTAGGGCGCCTTAGAGGGGTCAGCCCCGTCCCCCAGGTGAAGTCCTGAGCCCCATGGTGTCCTCAGGGGCATAGATTTACGGGGACACCACCACCACACACCAGGAACACATTTTCACCACACTACACGCCACCACAAACCCACACCAACAAACACACCACAACACACCATCAATACATCCCACTACAACCAAACACACTATGACAACCACACATCACTCACACACTATACTTCACACCATCAGCCACACACTACCACCACACACAATTCACCAGTAACCCAAAGACTAAAACAAACAGACACACACACAGACATACACCGCTCCGAACTTTTACACAGGCATTCAAACACAAGGCAAAATTTACACCTGGTTTTATTGCGTTGTGTTGGTCGGTAGTATGTGTGGGTTTATTGTATAAAGAAGTTTACACACACACACACACACACACACACACACACACACACACACACACACACACACACACACACACAACAAAACACGAATTTCTGGTCGGGATTTTACTTGACAGGTTTGTACAGTTTACGATTTTAGAAACACAAATGGTTTAAGTTGCAGATTTTGTGTATCTCTGTATTTATATATATAATACGTTATGTATATACGTATTTCTGCATATCAGGTTGTGTATATACGTATTTCTGCATATCAGGTTGTGTATATACGTATTTCTGTATATCAGGTTGTGTATATACGTATTTCTGTATATCAGGTTGTATATATACGTATTTCTGAGTTTAAGGACGCTAATATACGTAGGGACACGGCTCCATGTATCTCAACACCAAAGGACTGGACCACTGTTGCCAGGTCAGGGTTGTTCGAAGAAAAAACAACAACAATAACATTAATATTCAACAAGCGTAACCATGGTAATAAATCTGGACTCTGCGTACTGTCAGAATGCAGTTTGTCTCCTTTCTCTTTCTATCTTTCTCTTTCACTCTTTCACTCTCACACACACACACACATTTACACTCTCTCTCTTTCTTTCTTTCTTTCTGTCTCTACCTCTTTCATTCATTTTTCCTTTCTCCTCCTCACACACACACACACACACACACACACACACACACACACACTAGCTTGCAATATAGATAATTTACTCATGTTCATCCATCACCACGCACACGTCTACATGCATTATACAAGTTTGATTTATCGCTGTCTGTCTGTCACTGTGTTATATAAATTCTCCTGTGCATTATATTTTTAAACCACGCAAGCGAGGTAGGGGATGTGTCAGGGGTTTAAAGGGTTTAACTGTATGTTTGTCTGTCTGTTTTTATATAACATTATATAACAAGACATGGGTTAATATACGAGTATCAACATATATTAAGATCACAGGTCACAGGTCACAGGTGCATTTACAAAGGTCACCAATTAAATAATAATAATTTTCACTCATAAGAAACTACTTGTGTATTTTATACTTTATTTTATCTATTTCATTTTTTCATTAACAATCCAATCTAAAATGAATCACCAAATGAATAAATATATTTTTCTGTAATGAATCTTTACTTGTTTTCTTTATTTATCTTTTACTAACCTTACTATAGTTTCTTTACAGGTAAGACGATACACCTGCGAACATCTCTTGGGAGTCACGACAACAGGTTTGGAACGTTCGTATTCGTGTGTGTGTGTGTGTGTGTGTGTGTGTGTGTGTGTGTCCTGTGACTATTTTCATGGTTGATATTTATTCACGTCTCCCTAAAATACCAAACCATTGAAATACGACTGGATGATCACTGGGCAGATCAAGATTAATCCTGTACAATATCAGACATCTAATGGCTTCAGTATCCCGCCCATGTCAGTACCGATTGTTGTCACTCAGATCTGAACGTAAATATCTGACACCGTCGTCCATGATAGACCTAAATAACGGAGATAATCACCCGAAAATAACTGAAAGACTAACGTTATTTTCTGATATTTAAAAAAAAAGAAGTTTGTTATGAGGAAAGTGAGGAACTTGTAACGTGTAGGAAGTTGTGATAGAGAAATTGATATGATACGTTGATATGTATCGAGGTAGACAGACAGATAGATAGCTTAGAGGACGCCAAAGTATTGACCCAAACACCTGAGATCAATACAACATTGTACACGATTAACTGAGTGGTAGTGTGGCGCCCTGTACTACTGCTCTTATCCATGCTTACTTGTCTGTCTGTTTCTTCAGCTGGTTTGTTGGGAAAATTTTCTTGTGTTTTTTTTTCCTATCATGTAAGAGATATAATTTTTTTGTTATTCGTAGCTGTTTATGTAATTATGTGTTATTTATTCTGGGCTAGTTTGTTTGTAAGTGATGTTGTTTGGAAATTCTGTATTGTAAGTGTTGTTGTTTGGTTTTCTGGATAAGTTTGTTTGTCGGTGCTGTTGCTGTTACTTTATTTTTAGTTTTGTTTTTTTATGGAAATTTAGGAGTTCAAACTATCAAATTATCCTAAGCAATTACCTTCAACCTCACTCATTAGCTTTCTGTGGGTGATCACTGGAAGGCTGATGTCATTTTTGTTTGAGACTGGTGGACGGTGAAGGACGGAGCCTATCCAGGAGGGTGCGGGCTGACTGACTCCTGTAAGACCTTTGATTCACTTGGCTTCCAACTTATATTCACTTACACTTAGATCACTCAGACTTATAACACAAGAAGGCGTCTTAACCTCCCTCCTCCTGAACACTCCCCAGCACTACTGGTTCACCGGGGCTCGAACCCTTGTCATGTACTTCAACAGCGTTCAAAAATCTCTCTTTTTTTTTCACTTCTCTCATTTTCAACAATTTGCAACAGCCCATAAACTGACAGCTGCGTAAAGAGAGGGGAGAGAGAGAGAGAGAGAGAGAGAGAGGAGAAAAAACCCTCTCTCGCTCAAACAGGATTTGCCTTGCCAATAAAGCAACATTTGACGCACCTCTCTTTCCTCCTCGCTGTATCTCTCACTTCATTCCCCTCACTGCAATGTATACACTATAGTCAAGTCCAAAACAAAGTATAAACAGGACACAACCCGAAAACAAACCCTGAAGCCTAGACTGAAGTTGCAGAGGGGCAGTGGGTGGGTGGGGATGTTGCAAGATGGAAGTGTGGCTTTTTTTATTTAGTGTGGTGTAGCGTGTCCGAGTGGCAATCTTGTGGTGGGAACTCCTGCGTGCAATAAACCTGGGCGGTGGTACAGAACTTGAGGCGGTCCGCGGTGGTGGCTACACGTTGTTTTCATGTGTACCGCTGTTATATGTATGTTATTTGTATGTATAAATATGTATTAATGACGTCTTGTATTTTATTCATTGACGCAGGGTGAACAATAAGGCCACAAGTCATATTTTTTTTGTACTGAATAGAATATTTATATTTAAAGAAGTCTTACGAGAAGATGCAGGTCGTGTAAATCTATCACGTACACACACATACACACACACACACACTCACACACACACACACACACACACACACACACACACACACACACACACACACACACACACACACACACACACACACACATCGTCATTTCTACTTCGTTTCCATCGTCAAAACTCTGGTTACAGGAATAGTCCTCATCATCAACAAAGCTATCGTTATAATACATACAGCTATTGTTACAGTTATTCTCACCGATCTTGTGTCATTCTTGGCTTGACTACAGCTATCTTTACTGTAATAAGTAGGTTTCCGCTTAAGACGCTGTAACTAACAACATACACGAGAAAATTGCGTATCTGGTTATAAAAGAGTGTGATATTTTTAAACATTTGTGTGCGTACATTTCTCTTGCAACTCTCACTTGATCAAAACAGAGATTGATGATTATTGAACCAACAGGCTAATACCACGGGACGTCTGAGTGTGAACGAATACCTTTTTTTGTTAATTAATTTTCTAACAGGTGTGGTAATCGAAATAAATAAATAATACGAGTAATTTTACTCTCTGGGTTTATCTTGGAGGTGAGGACAGGTGAGCTAATTGGTAGTAATGTATGGTAGCTCTATGTGTGTATGAGATAATAATTACTTTTATTTATCTCACTTTTATTTTTTTACTCGTATTTTAGGTCGTGTTTGGTTAGGTTATTACCCGCTTCTACTGACTTCACTTATGGTGTTCGTTCCTATGATTATTGGATGTTTATTTTCTCTATTCAAGTATTGCTTAACACAGCCAATAATCAATTCTCAGTTGTCAAATATTTCTGTAATATTCCCATTATCGATATAACAATGTCATAAAACCCCAAAAATTATCCTTTACAACAAATATTACTTTCCGAATACAACTGATAATACTCCACTTATATTCTTCTACTTTTTTTTTTACAGTTTTTACTTACGATTTACACAAGAGGAATAAAAGTAGTTACATATTAAACTCTCGTCAATATGATTTACGGAATATAATCTGACGGGGGAAACATTGATAAACGTCTTCCTTTACAATGAGGAGACATTTACGACCATCAGGTGTATTGTTACCTGAGGGATAGTTTGTTCTGAATTGACGAGTACTTTAAATCGACTATTGATTTATACCACAAATGTGTGAGTGTTTTTACGAGTGACACAGTACTCGGCAGGTGGCGGGGTAGACAATGTATGTGTGTGTGTGTGTGTGTGTGTGTGTGTTGATGTGTGGGTGTGTGTCTACGTTATTTCATATGTGTTTTCTATGTATTTGTGTGTGTGTCTATTTATTTGTGTGTGTCTATGTAATTGTGTGCGTTTCTATGTATTTGTGTGTGTGTATGTATGCCTGAGGGGAGGGCGGGGAGGTGGCTATGCGTGGGCTCAAGACGTGAGACATTAACGAACCACCTAAACAGGACAGGCAAGTAGGTGATCATCAGGAGTTAGTGTCGACACAGGCCTGCCTCACGGTAAACACAACCAGTAAATACATCATACCTCAGGCAACACTAGAGCTCATACCAAGACACACACACACACACACACACACACACATACACACAGAGCAACATTTTCCTTACTTGTGGTAAACTTTGCGTATGAGAAGTAGGGGAGGACAATGTTTCTGTTGTCATATTCACACTCAAACGCCATATCGACGAAAACTCTTAAGATACGGTGCACATTTTTTCTGAGACACCTTGTATTTCATTAAGGCTTGGGTGTTCTCGAAGTGTTGTAGTGAACTTGTAGGAGAGAGAGAGAGAGAGAGAGCTCTTATCTTTACAGTCCACTCGATGATAAAAGTTCTTCACACAGGACATCATTTCTCCTCCAGTATGAGTGTCGGCTCTCGCTTCCTCCCATTCCTCACAAAGATGTAATTTGGCGTGACTGTTACTTTGTGTAATTTGGCATGACTGTTACTTTGTGTAATTTGGCATGACTTAATTTGTGTAATTTTGCGTGATCGTGTTTGGGATAACGAAATGATTATTATTACTAACAATACTCACGATCAGTTCTTAACAATACTAGTTGAGTTACTCGGCTGCTCCTAAGAGGGACAGAAGATAGTGAACGATATTCTTGAGGTCACCTGCAGCTCTCTACCAAATTTCAACTCTGTCTTTAGAGCTGAAAAAATTCACAAGGAACACAGGCAGACTGACAGACAGACACAACATGCTACTACTACTACTACTACTACTAATAATAATAATAATAATAATAATAATAATAATAATAATAATAATAAATAATAATAACAGTAACAAAAATACTACTACTACTACTACTACTACTACTACTACTACTACTACTACTACTACTACTACTACTACTATAATAATAATAATAATAATAATAATAATAATAATAATAATAATAATAATAATAAATATATAACAGTAACAAAAATACTACTACTACTACTACTACTACTACTACTACTACTACTACTACTACTATATATAATAAATAAATAATAACAGTAACAAAATAATAATAATAATAGTAATAATAGTAATAATAATAATGAAACAGATAGCAAAACACGTGATTTTATAACTCATAAAAAAAATCAACAAAGTTTTCGACTTTCCGTATACGCAGGAGGTAATCAGCCGGTGTGAGGGAGGGGGAGGAGGATGGGGTGGGGGAGGTTGGGGCCTGGGGTCCTCCACCTCATAAAAGTGACGCCGTGAGTGGAACAAATCTTGTTTTCCAGGACGGCGCGCACCACCACCGCTCACGTAATGAGATTAGTTCCACCTGGGAAGTGAAACGTGGCGGGAGACGACCGTAGAGTTTACTGCGGCGTGGCTCGGTCTTCTGTTTTCTCGATTGGTTTTATTTTGTTCGGTTTTCTTTCTATGCTTATATGTGTCTTTATTTATATAATTATTTGCTATATTTCTTTGTTTATTCTTATGTGGTATATATCATATCAGTCTCCCGATAATGTTGGATTGAAAAAAGGAGTTTTAATTATAAAGGGAAGTGGTTCACCCAGTTCTGAACACTTGGTCAGTCTTCGTAACACAGGGAGTCAGAGTGGCCAGCAATGTTAAGTTAGGCTCCCGTTCAAAACTGGGTGGATTGGGGTGCTCTGAGACCGAACAACCGACCCTTAGGACCAGAGGCGTGTACTGTATCCACTTGGCAGTCGTATAAATGACTTAGTTTTATATGTAACAGGAGAAAGAGGCCACACGATCATCAATTACTGTTGGGTGATGAACATATTTCTAATTCGTCCCCAAGTGAGCGAATTTATGTTGATATTAGAAAGTGAACATAAAGCTTTGAAAGGTCTCATTTATTTATCGATTTATATGTAACTACCATTATCGTCTAGGCTTCTCACCAAGGCTTATACTCGTCTTGGACAAGTTGAGTTCAAGTATCGTTTTCAGAACCTTAAGCAAAACAACATCTCATACTGCCAGCCTCAACAAGTCTTCAGCACAAAACAAACAGCCTGATTTACTTAAAATTAATAAGCCTCGTTGGGTAGTGGTTCTTGTTAGCGCCATCTTAACAAGCCGTGGCTGGCACCGTGCCACTCTCTCGTCACCCTCCCCTCCCTCAGCCCAGGGTTTACGAGCGGCACAAGGCGAGGTCTGATATTGGCACTCGGGAATGGAGCCAACACCCCCTCCCTCCCCTCACACAAATTTCCGTTGAGATTGTGGAGTTGTCAACCTTCGTCTCCCTGTGTGTCTCTCTCTCTACCTCTTCCAGGTTATCTCATTGTCTCTCTCTCCTAAACGTTTCGAGTCTCCTCTTCTCTTGTGTCTTGGTCATTCATCTCTCCCGTCTCTGTCTCTCCATCTTTCCTCACATTGTCAATATTCTGCTCTTCGCTTCCTCCCCATTCTTCCTCGTCCAGCTTGGGTGACTTGAGGTAAAATTCTTCTCTCTGTCCTCCTCTCCTCTCTCCTCTCTGAGTTCCTCTCTCTATTGAAACCAAAGTATCACTCCTGCCTCCTTTCTCTTCTTCCATCTTCCTTTCCCTCCTTTACTGCTCCTCTACCTCACTTCCTGTCCTCTCTCCTCCTCCTTTCCCGAGAGATACAGTAGATTCCACCCTTCCTCTTTCTTCTTTCTTCCCCTTCCTTACTCCTCCTCCCCCTCCGGAGAAACAACATTCTTCCCCTACTCTCCTCTCCTCTCCTCTCCTCTCCCTCCTCTCCTCTCCTCTCCTCTCCTCTCCTCTCCTCTTCTCTCCTCGCCAAGATACAATAGCTCTCTCCCTCCGGCTTGATTCTGACGACCATGCCGTAGATGTCAAATATCACGTAACATTCATCTGGATTCATCAATAAGAGACGTCCCCCTCCCCCACACAACCTCCTCTCATCTTGACACACACACACACACAAGTTATCACCAAAGAAAGTCGTCGTCTGAACCGTGTACCCAAATGGTCTCTTCCGAAGCAGCCATTTTCAGTGTCATTCCCAGAGTTTCCTCCATTGTGATAAACTGGTCACCTTAACCTTAAAACCAGATGATAATAACAAAAACATAAGTGAGATGAATTGACTTAAAGTACGAATAATAATGTAATGTTTGTTGTTTTAAGTTATAATAATAATGTAATTTCTTTGAAGTTAGAGTTTTCTTATATGATCTGGTGTTTTTTATCGAGTCAGAAGGGTGTCAAAAGACGTTGAAGACTATTAAGATGGGTTGGAAAAATCTCTCTCAGTATTACGGTTGTTCGGGAGGTAAATGGCTTCTCGAAATGTTGGCCATTTTCTTGGTTTCTTTTCTGTATCGCTGATGATTAGGGGGAGGCTCTCTCTCTCTCTCTCTCTCTCTCTCTCTCTCTCTCTCTCTCTCTCTCTCTCTCTCTCTCTCTCTCTCTCTCTCTCTCTCTCTCTCTCTCTCTCTCTCTCTCTCTCTCTCTCTCTGCTGTCTCTCGCTCCTTAGCCTTCCCTTTTCCCTCTCTTCCCTCCTTCTCCCTCTCCCTATCTCTTCCCTCTCTCACTTCCCCTTTACCTCCCCTTTTCCTTCTCCAAACCCCCGACCAGGAGTGATTTATCTCGGGGTCACGTCTCCAGCAGCTCCACCATCCAGCCGCAAACGACGCTGGAAGCCGCGCGAGAGGAGATCTGAAAACCCTCTGGAAGCCGCCTGAAGAATGCAGAGGGCCTTGTTTCAGACCCTCCAGGGCCGCCGCTCCTCGACAGATAATGACCCTCTGGCCCGGTAGGGAGTCCTTAAGATATTTCTTCTGGCACTTTTCTCTGGTTGATTTCAAAACGAGGTTGTGAGTCTCAGAGGAGGATTTCCCACCAACCCTCGGAGAGGCCCTCATGGAGTAACCTATGTTGGGTTTCTATATGGCCGTTTACTCGACCTTCCGTTACTAAGTTTAAGATTTTTCCAGAGCCGCGTTTGAAGTTTTTCCTGACTGAGTTCTAAGTCTCACAGGATTATGATCTAGGCCTCGAGGTCGTCCTAAGAGTACCAGGGCCATATGCTAAACCATCTAGGTCTGTGTTTCAAACCAACTACTGTATGGTCCTGTTAATTTAACCAATGAGGGCGTATTCTCGACATTCCAGGGCCACCTCTCCTCAACAGTTAAATGGAGGAGACCTGGAGACCTTTGAACACTGCAGAGGGACGTGTTCTAGACCACCCAGGGCAGCCGCCTCCTGACAGATAATGAGCGGCCACCCTGGTGGGGTCCTTTGATTTTCACTCCTGGAAATTCCTCAGGATTGATCTTTAGTGTATTTTGTGGGACTTAATGTGTTCTACGACATATCAGACCAGCCATAAAGTTGGTCTTGATGGGAATATGTATAAAGACCTTTGCAAGGTGTGTGTGTGTGTGTGTGTGTGTGTGTGTGTGTGTGTGTAGGTGTATGGATATGTGTGTGTTTGCGTATAGAGAAAATGTGGATGTGGGTGTAGAGTGTGTAGGTGTGTGTTTGAAGTGTGTGGATGTATGGGTTTAGGTGTGTGAGTGTAGAACGTGTGGGTGTAGGGGTGTGTGGGTGTAAGTATGTGAGTGTAGAGTGCGTGGGTGTAGAGTGTGTGTATCTGTGTTTAGAGTGTATAAGTGTAAGTAATCAGGTGCTACTGTTGCCATGAGTTTGATTTATATAATTTAAGGAATATTTTTCCTTTATCTCCACCATCTTTCTTCCCTTACCCTTACCTTACCACCCATTCTTAACCCTCCCCCTTCCCTCAACCCCCTTCCTTCCCAATTCCCTCCCTTCTCTCACCCCTTCCCCCTTTCAACTTCATCCCCACCTCCCCTCCATTTTCTACCCCCTCCACCACCTCCTCTCCCTCCTCCTCCTGCTTCCCCCCTCCTTCCCTCCTCCTCCCTTAGTGACGCTTATGCTGCTATTTATCTTTATACGTGACTGTCCGGGACCTCTGAAAATGCAGGTCTGACAAGAAAGAGTGGACGGGAGGCTGACGGTAACCCTTACAAATTAGGGGATCATTCCTGGCTAAGACGGACGTTTATGTGAGTCAAAATGAAAATGCTTTAGCCCGGATTCTAAGAGGTGGTGTGGGGAGGGAAGGAAAGAGGGGTGGGAAAGAGGAGGGTGGGGAAGGAAGGAGGGTGGGGAAAAGAGGAGGGGTGGGGAAGGAGGAGGGTGGGGAATGTGATGGAGTGGGTGGGTGTGTTGGGGAGAATGGAAGAGGGAGATGGCTGGGGAACAAGAGAATGGCGGATTTTGGGTAGAGAAGGAGAGTGGGGGGATGGTTTGGGGGAGAGGGTGTGGATAGAGGTGGTTAGGGAGAGAGGGAGATGGATCGAGAGAGGAATAGAAGAAGAATTGTTGAGAAGACGGAAGGAGAGGGAGAGAGGATGATAGATAGAGTGGGATAGATGAGGAGAGGGCTATAGAAATGGTTTGGGGAAAGAGGCAGGGAAACTTTGGAGTGAGAGGGAGAGAAGGCTGTCTGGGAAAAAAAATGGGTGTTATAGGCAGAGGGAAATGGTTAAGCAGGGAGAGGAAACATTGTGGGGAGGGGAGAAAGGAGTTGTTTGGGTAGAGGGGAGATACGGGGAGAGAAAATGTTGAGACAGTGAAAAGTTGATTTTACAAGGAGACGCAGGGAGGGGTAGATAGTGCTTTAGGGGAGAGAGAGCTATGTAGGGAGGGGAGAAAGGAAGGGGAGAGAAAGGAAGGGAAAATATCTGGGGAGAGGGGCATAGGAAGGAGGTTGTTTATGGGAGATGGGGAGAGAGTTTTCTTGAAGAATAGGAAGAGAGAGAGAGAGTTGTTTGGTGACTTGCCTTTCTCTCACTCTCACTTTCTCTATCTCTCTTTATCTCTCTCTCTTTCTCTCTCTCACACACACGTTTATCTGCTATATGCCTCTATTTCTCTCGTCCCATCTCACTCTGTCTCTCTCACCTCCCTCACTCTCACACACTCACCTGCTGTACACTACACTCTCACACACTCACCTGTTCTCCTACCTCCAATTTGTTGATGAGAAGCGTACCTGCAATTTTACGCCAAGGTGACCCCAGTGGTTGTCTGGTTGACCGAGGGTTCTTGTGGCAAGGGAAGGATGAAGGGAAAGGGAAGGGTGGAGGAGGGAAAGGGAAGGAGGGAGGAGGGACAGTAAAGGAGGGAGGAGGAAAAGGGAGGGATGGAGGGATGAGGGAAAGGGAGGGTGAAAATAGTAAAATTGAAGGAGAGAGGAGGGAATAAGGGAGGAAGGAAGAGGGAGGAGGCAGAAGGAAGGGAGGATGGAAAGGGATGGAGGGATAAGATAAAGACAAGAAAGGAGGAATTAATGGTTGAGGTAGAGAATGGAAGAGGTGAAGAAAATAGAGGAAGATAGATGGAGGGTATAAGTGAAATAGAAAATAAATAGCATAAAAGGAGGAGAAGAAAAGGAAGGCGAAGGAGGAGGGTTAATTAATGTCAGGTCATGAATGGGGAAGGAATGGAATCTAATGGGTATTGTGAGGAAGGGATGAAGAAATGATGGGTAGGGGAGAGTAAATAGGGTTAGAGGTAAAGTATGAGGAGAAGTAATAGGGACGTGGAGGTAATAGGAATGTGGAGGTAATAGGGACGTGGAGGTAATAGGGACGTGGAGGTAATAGGGATATAGAGTTAATGGGTAGGTAGAGGCAGGGATAGCTGTCCGAGGATGGGTAAAGGCTACACTGGGATATCTATGAAGAGAACTGCTGGTTGTTGATACACTTAGAAGACTGCCCTACCAGACCCCAGCATGGACAGAAGAAGAGTGAATGTTAAGTCACTCTCCTCCAAGTGTTGTGACGTAACCTTGTAAACAATAACATAAACAAAGACTGATATTGATACTTAGGAGGATTGGAATTTGCTGTTTCCTTCGTCATGTGGTATTTCCGGGGGGCGGCTTAGAATGTAACCCGGGGTGCTGACGTCTTGTGGGGAGGCTTGGATATGTAACCCGGGGTTCTGACGTCTTGAGAGGCGGCTTGGAGATGTAACCCGGGGTTCTGACGTCTTGTGGGGAGGGCGGTGTAACCCGGGGTTCTGACGTCTTGAGAGGCGGCTGGAGATGTAACCGGGTTCTGACGTCTTGAGGTGAGTAACCCGGGGTTCTGACGTCTTGAGGGAGGCTTGGAATGTAACCCGGGGTTCTGACGTCTTGAGGGCGGGAGTGTGTTTTGACGTCTGGGAGGTGAGATGTAACCGGGTTTTAACGTCTTGGGGAGGCTTGGAGATGTAACCCGGGGTTCTGACGTCTTGAGGGCGGCTTGGAGATGTAACCCGGGGTTTTGACGTCTTGCGGGGAGGCTTGGAGATGTAACCCGGGGTGCTGACGTCTTGGGGTGGCTTGGAGATGTAACCCGGAGTGCTGACGTCTTGGAGATGTAACCCAGGAGTCCCAGCGAGAGGCGGAGAGCCCCTGGATCGATAGTGTGGACTCCAGCCAAACGCTGTTTTACGACCCGGCCCGACCCAACCTTATCTCAGGGTGCCTGGAGGGTCGTCTGCCTCCTTGCAACACGACCCTCTACACACACACACACACACACACACCCTCCCTTTCTCTATTTATCTTTGTGTTACTGTTTGTCTTTCTATCACTTTTTGTCGTCTGTCTGTCTGTGTCTGTCTAGTTTTCTTTTTTCTTGTCTCATTCTCTGTCTCCCTAGCTCGCTCTCATTCTCTTACCCTCTTTTCTCCTCCTTCTTCCTTTCTCTCCCTCTCTCTTTCTCTCTTCCAGCACTCCTTTATCCCTAGTCATACTACATCTTTCTATCTCCAAGGCTTCACTCCAGTGCCGTGTGTGTGTGTGTGTGTGTGTGTGTGTGTGTGTGTGTGTGTGTGTGTGTGTGTGTGTGTGTGTGTGTGTGTGTGTGTGTGTGTGTGTGGTGATGCATCTTAGGTCATTTTCCGATACACCAAAGTATAGATTCTTTTACGACTTAGTGACCCTGGCACAGTATAACATCGAAATCCATAACATCACCAAAAAAAAACAGGAGATGAATTAAGCTAACAAGTTAATCCATCAAACAAATGCTCAATTAACCTAATAAATTAAACCATCTAAGCTAAAGAATAAACATAATTAACAAGTTAAACCATCTATCCATCCAGGACATTTATAAACCCTCGAGATAACAACAAAACATCAACTTGGTAAACAACATTAAAAAAAAAATAGTGTCCAACTCTTTTACTATTATCACGTTCACCTCTCATGCTACACTCTGCAGTTTAATTGTCGGGTTATGGCTCATTATCTTCTTCCGTTTCTCGTAACACTTCATTATCCTGTGTGTTACTTGTCATTGTTTACGTGCCGTTATTAAAAGGTCTCGTTATAGCTACGTCTCATGAAGTCAGGGTTGGTTGTCAATGTTGTTTATCAAGGTGGGTGTGGGTGTGTATGGAAGGGGAAGGGGGAGAGGAGGGATATAGCAAGTGGGGAAGAGGGAAGGAAAGTGAGAAGGGGAAAGTAGAAGGGTAAGTGGGAGTGGGATAGGGGAGGCAGGAGGGGAAAGGGATGGGGAAGGGAGTAAAGGGGAGAAAGTAGAAGTGGTAAGGGATGAGAGAAGGTGTTAGGTGAGAAAATGTAGGGAAGAGGGAAGAGTAGATGCAAGTAAGAAGGAGGAAAGAGGTAGGGTAGAAGAGATGAAGGAAGGGGGACAAATGGAAGCACAGAGGATCATTTCACTTTTTAATTGTATCCTACATTGTGGTACCTCGATATATATCTGCTTTTGGTGTATTTGTGCTTAACCGACGACTGTGATATGAAAACAAGTCTTTATTTTTTTTGGTGTTTATCTTGTGTTCTTGAAAGACTTAAGCATCCCTAACTCAAGAACGTAATTACTACTTAGATATTACTTGCGTTTTAAAGCCACACTTATAACCATACTTAAACATACTTACATACTTTAACGTCGCTTGGTAGGTGACGAAAAGTATATATGTTAATTTTGTCACCTCTGACTTGATGAGGTATAGTCACAGTGTAATATTGACGCCATTTTGAGCCTTACTTGTCATATTTCAGTTAGGATAGGAGTTTGACCCACGAGCCTTTGATATTCTCGGCCTGAAGTGCTGGGTGGATGAGGTGCTGGGTGATTGAGGTGCTAGGTGGATGAGGTGCTGGGTTTACTGAGGTGTTGGTGACTGAGGTGCTGGGTGACTGAGGTGCTGGGTGACTGAGGTGCTGAGTGGCTGACGTGCTGGGTGGCTGATGGTGCTGAGTGTTTGGCGGCTCTGATCTGTGTTAAGCTCCACTTTTCATCCCCCCCTCTCTCTCTCTCTCTCTCTCTCTCTCTCTCTCTCTCTCTCTCTCTCTCTTCTCTGTTTCTCTCTCTGTTTCTCTCTCTCTCTGTTTCTCTCTCTCTTTTTGTACTCATTGTTGTGTTTTTAATGTATAATCTAAATGAAAACAGAAACAGACAGACACACAGACACAAAATAATTCATAAAAAATAATTAAGAAAAATCATTCGAGTTTTGTATCATCATAAACTCAAAATAACTGTAAGGCCAATGTGATATAATTTACTATAAGGCCAACGTGATATAATTTAATGTTATCTATAATTTGGATATGCGGATTATGAATGTTTATATAATGTTTTGATTTTAGTTAGTTAGTTATAATGATATGACTGATTTGATGTGTAATGTTTGTGATGGTGGTGAATTGATATATTAGTGGGGTATATTTCGTGGTATTATTTGCCTTTGGTGTCATTAAGGAATAGTTTTGATGACATTATAAGTTTTTAGAATATATTATTACTGTAAACTTTTGATGCTGGTTATTGTAAATGTTTTTATTAACGTAGAGTTTTGATGTTATTACTCTGATGTTTATTTATAACGATGTTTTGATTATAAGACTGAAGGCAGTGTTAATAGTTTAGTAATTCACTGGTGGCATATAGGAGTATAATTATCTCCCATAAGTATTATTTATCAGTAATGAGTCTTATTGTTTATAGCGTGAGGTTAAAAAAAAAATTTGCTTTATCATTTATTTTCGTGAGAAGTATTTTTTTTTTTTACTTCTGAAAAAATAATAAAGTTGAGACGAAAAGGTATAATATTAATTAATTCTTTGATGTGCGTCTCGAGAGAATATTTTTTCCGAGAATTTTAGTTGGTCGTAAACACAAGTATTACATAATTGTTCTCATATATCACTACTGTGACACCGGTTGTTGGAATGTAAATTATGTTGTTTATAATTGCATCTAATTTATCTATACATATATAATTATTAGCGCGTCAAAATAATAAAGTTGGTCTGTTTTAATTTTGCTGGTCAAACAGTAAAGCCGACACACCGCGGACACTCGCATCTGTCGCTAGTTCAAGACGCTGATTATCTCAACTACGTCTTTTACTCTGGTGTAAACAATACCCCAAGTGCTGCAACAGTTTATACACGTTGTTGTTCCGTATCTGTGTTAGAGGAAAGAGACTGTGGGCGGCTGTGGGGGGTGGTAGAAGGACGGTGAATCGGCCCGGGGTAGCGGGTTAGGGGCGGCCCAGTCTTAGTTTGGTCGGCGGGGACCTCCACTTGGCCGTCGGCTGAACTGAAAGTCATGAGGACGTCTAAACGTTGCTCTGGTGGAGGAGAAAATAGACTTAGATAAATTTAGTAGGTCTGAAAATCAAGTGAAACAGCCATTGAACATTAGACACACATTTATGGCTCCTTTCACCTCAAGCATCGTGTCTACGGTGAGTAACATGTGACGTATGTTACATTTTGCCCCGACAAGACCAGCGTTCACCCGCCGGCGTCACTTACCGCCTCCTCCCTAGCCTCAGCCTCGTTGAAGTAGCACCTCCCTGTAGCCCTGGTGTGGTGTGTGATCCAGGTGTTGTCCTTCACACCTGTAACAGAGCGAGGAAAGAATCAGGGTTGAAAATACCTTCTTTACTAACTAGAAATCTAGTAACTTTCACAATCGACCCGTCAACAAGGTTTGAATCAGTTGTTCGGTAGTCTTATAAACATTTAATATTTACAATGACGAATTTTGTCTTGGTTACGTCCCTGCGTTTGTTGTTTACAGGACGTAGTTAGTGCAAAGTAATTAACGCTAGAACGACATAACTACACGTATACTATAATTACCAGTTGTTTGTTTCTGTGAGCTGTGTGATGGTTCTGTCAATAATAGCATGTTACTCTACTGATTATATTATACAGAAATACAAAAATGTTATACATTGAAAATATAATGAGGACTGACGGAGCAAAAACTTGTTGTAATAGTCTAAATTATTCCTCCTTCATTTATGTTACCAGTCACTTGAACTCCGTGTAATGTTTCAGCTCATAAACTGACTCATTTTTATATAGAAGTTTT
Source organism: Homarus americanus (assembly GCF_018991925.1). NCBI lineage: Eukaryota > Metazoa > Arthropoda > Malacostraca > Decapoda > Nephropidae > Homarus > Homarus americanus. The sequence continues at coordinate 505,933 of NW_024728725.1, read as the reverse complement.
GTCTTGTTAAAGGACCTATATATTTATTTTACAAGTTTGTTGGCTCAAAACATTTACGTAGATAATATAAAAGACATACACTAACAGGTGATTCATTAGCTGTATATAGGGGAGGGAAAAATCGATGTGGTGGAATTTTTTGAGAAAATAATTGATTTAATTGTCAAAAACAACTCGTGTTATCCTATAGACTTGAGTCATACACTGTATATTTTTCACATACATAGAACAGGAAAGTCTCGGAGAAATGTTTCTTATCTGGTTTTATAAATTACACAAAACTTTGATAATGAGAGATCATTCAAATATTATTTTTATAAACAACCTTTCTACAGCTTGTATACAACAGAGTTACGTAGGATTAATGTTCATGTCTAAAAATTAATAGATAAGAGTGATATATACAGTATATATGCTCACATCTAATTGACCGAACGCTACAATATTCTGTAGTCAATATAATTTAACACTTTATAAGCAGGAAAATTAAGAATGTTGAATTATTATACACAGTGACCAAGTGATGTGGACGAACCTTTATTAAACACGCCATGACTGAACGAGTCTCTTATTTATTGATATTAAAGCAAATTATTAACAAGAACCAAATAATATATATATAAGGAGTCAGCGACACCTTCAGCAATTTATTAATCTTAAAGTAAACCCAAAAATATACGGAATTATGCACAGGGAATAAGCCTGCATCATTATTTATCAATTCTAAAGCAAGTGAGTGAAGCCCGCCGCCTCATACCACTGCCTGTAGCTGCCACATTTCTCTTCATCTCTCGTTGCCAGTCTTTGGTAACGTAATAAGCGGCTCCCCAGACACTAGCGGGCCCCCTCCAGCGAGCAGCGGGCCGCCAGCCGATGGTAATAGGGCAAAACTACTTAGCAAATTGCGCCACATGAAGACGAAGTATGACGGCGAAAATAACATTAACCGAACCTATACCTTAGGCTGCACATGTCTGCCATCTAGGGGACGATATTTCAACTAGATTCAATTACTGAAACCCTCTGAATTCTTGTATTAAAGTGTGTGTGTGTGTGTGTGTGTGTGTGTGTGTGTGTGTGTGTGTGTGTGTGCGTGCGTGTGTGCGTGCGTGTGTGCGTGCGTGCTTGATTTTATTCATATCTACGTATTTTTTATATCGGTTTAGAATTTGTTACTATTTAATGCTATTGATTCCAGAGGACGAAATGATACGTATGAATGATAGGAAAAATATAGAATGGGAAGGAGAATGCTTGTTTTGTTTTTTAAGTCGACGAAGCGAAAGTTGTCGTTGAGAGGAGGGAGAGAGGGAGGCCGGACAAGGAGGGTTGCAAGACGGGTCTGGCAAGAGGGAGGGAGGAAGGGTGGTGGTGGTGAGGGGGTATGGATGGTGGTTATGTAGAGGGCGTTAAGAGGAAGGGAAGGAGAGGAACGGGAGGGTTATCCTCAGTGAGAGAAAGAGGAGGAGCAGAGTAGAAAAATGGGGGGGTGGGTATGGAGAGAATGAGGAGGGTTGAGAAGGAGGGGAGGAGAAGGTTGGGGGTAATGCTGACTCAGATGGGTTAGGGGGGTAAGTTGAGGATGGATGGGTGGGTGATTCTGGGAGGGGGCTTAGAGGGGTGAAGTAGATCCGTAGCGATGATTGGCTAAAGAGAACCCGAGTTATAGGAGTGGGAGGGTGAAGGGGGGGATTGATGGGGGGAGAAGGAGGGTTTATAGGGGGAGGGGGGTGAAGATGGGGGGTTTAGTGGGAGGGTATTTGAGGGGGTAGATAGTGAGGGAGAGGTGTTGTTGGGGGGGAGAGGGGGGGTGAAGGAATGAGAGAGAACGGGAGGCTTCATAACATGGTCGACTGATTTGAAGAGATCCTTTGGTGTGTAGAGATATCAGAGGACCAGAATAATTGTGTTTCATTTATTAGGGTTGTGACTCTATGATGACGAGACACTTAACAGGGGCCACTAATTGAGAGAGAGAGAGAGAGAGAGAGAGAGACATAAAGACAAACAATAAGACATAGACAAAAGAATAGACATAAATAGATAGAGATAAAGAATGAGAGAGAAGCCCCCTAATAAAGACAAGTCATACAGAGAACTGAAATAAATTCACATATAAGGAACAAAAATATGTTATCTTTTTCATGTTGTTTTCTGGGAATAAATATACAGAAGTCGGGAAACAACATGAGTATGGATTATATTTCCTTGTGACGTGTGTGTGTTTTAGATAAGACCCGCACACCTGTACCTGTGAGGCCAAGGAACACCTGTGTGGTGGATGTGAGCTCACCAACACACACACACACACACACACATATATATATATATATACTGTATATGGGTAGTAATACACTTACAGCCACAAATACATAGAACCACCGTCCAATTAAACCTTATGGGTGAAAATACATCACCTTATGCTTATAGTAAGGATGGATTAGTGTGTGTCCCAAATTTTTGGGCAGAAAAATACATTATGCATCTGTCTACTTCAATACATTAATTAAAAATAGTCGAAGATAAATTTCAAACTGACGGAAATTCGTATATTGTTTTACTACTACTACTACTACTACTACAACTACTATTCTTACTATTTCTGCCATTATTCATGCTGTTATTGCTATAAGTAATATTTCTACATTACTATTAATTTATTACTACTACTTCACAAATATTAACGTTACTACAACGGTTGATAATTAATAGTTATATTATTATTATTATTATTATTATTATTATTATTATTATTATTATTATTATTATTATTATTATTATTATTATTATTATTATTATTATTACTATTAATATTAATATTATTATTATTATTATTATTATTATTATTATTATTATTATTATTTTTATTATTATTATTATTGTTATTATTATATTAAATAGCATCAGTATCAGTAGGCAGCAGCGGTATAATTGTATTTGTTGTATTAATGATTGTATTTTATAAGACTTACTGTACAATGGTATTCGAATGGTAACGCGGAACGATATTCTTGTTACATGTTTGATCTGCAAATAATAAACTATACACACACATGTACACTCATACATACTGATAAGACACACATTCTTACAACAGTGCGTGGCGGTGGTGGTAGTGATGTTGGTGGTGGTGATAGTGACGTTGTTGGCGGTGATGGTGGTGGTGGTAGTGGTGATGTTGAAGGTGATGGTGGTGGTGATAGTGGTGGTAATGGTGATGTTGGAGGTGATGGTGGTGGTGATAGTGGTGGTAATGGTGCTGTTGGAGGTGATGGTGGTGGTGATAGTGGTGGTAATGGTGCTGTTGGAGGTGATGGCGGTAAAGACTGAGGGCTGTTACATTCAGGTGTGTCCCTCCCCAACGATCATTATTATTACATATAAATCACCTTTCATTACCTGTACTGTAATTACCACTCCAAGAAATTTTTACTAGGTACTAAAATTTATTAATTGTATTATTACACCATTAAAGCATCAAATTGGCAATAATGCCCCTGATCGCGTAATTATATTTGATTCACATTTAATTGAGGAATTGTCACGTGTTTCTGGGTTTAAACTCTCTAAAAAGTAGTAGAGTGAATAAGAGAGAAAAAAATGGTGAATGGGTATACAAGGTGTGTCAGAAAAAATGTATACATCTACTTCACAGATTTTCGTGGCGATCCCATTACATCAGCGACATTGTCCTTATTGGTATGCATTATAATACACCTCACACATCATCAAGTGAGGACAAACATTGAATCAAATCTCCATGAAAAACTTTGACTCATTGTGTGTATACCTTTTTTTGTAGACGTTCTGGTACCATTAGAGTTGAGAGGAAACCTAATAATTTGAGCTTCCAAGGTGACGTGACCCACAGTCGTTCTGACCTTCAACTGCTACAGGTGTAACTAAAGTTTTTATGTCTTTCTGTCAGGATGTAATATTAAGATTATGTAACACTACCTGGTACTATTGGTGCAGCTGCTGTGTTTCCTCCTCCTCTCTGCCTCCTCCTCCTCTTCCTCCTCCTCTTCTTCCTTCTCTTCCTTCTCCTTTTCTTCTCTGTCTTCCTCCTCCTCTGTCTTCTCTTTCTCCTCTTCCTCCTCTTTCTACTTCTCTTCCTCCTCCTCCTCTTTCTCCTCCTCCCCTTCGTCCTCCTCCTCCTTCTTCTTCTCTTCCTTCTCCTTTTCTTCCTCCTCCTCCGTTGAATATATTTGGATTAAACTCACAAAACAGATGTGATCAACAGTATCTCCTCTCACGGCATTTTCTGACGTCAAATCATACTCAGTGACGAACACACATAAATCACTCTGTTTAGTCATAGATCACTGTTTTGTCTTTAGAGAAACGTCTTTGAAAAGTGTGTTTCTCTGCCCAACTTCTATTTATATGACTGTCTCTTTGTTGTTCCTTGTCACACACACACACACACACACACACACACACACCAGCTTATTTCTGTGGAACCTTTTTTTTTTATTACATCAATTTAATACAATATCGATAAACTTACCGTAAAAATTGACAAGTAATACTGTACCTGCGATCATCACCCAAGAAATAGAGGGAACAAAGTATAGTCTAGCCGCGGCCATGAGCGGTGTTCACGCGAGTCACAGGGGCGCTGGGCTGGGCTCAAGGTAGCGAGGAGGGTAACCTGACCCTGGCCGTACTGGGATCCACCGAACACCACTATAGGGAATATAAGGATGATTCTCGAGCACTATATCCAGGTTTTGTTGGAGTCATTCTTATGTTTTAGTTATAGAGGAGGGAGGTCTTTTGTTTAATAATATACTCGTATGTATGTTTTGAGTCTTTCTTTATAGGTATCCACGCCCTGCCTCCCTGTCTATATCCACGCCCTGCCTCCCTGTCTATATCCACGCCCTGCCTCCCTGTCTATATCCACGCCCTGCCTCCCTGTCTATATCCACGCCCTGCCTCCCTGTCTATATCCACGCCCTGCCTCTCTGTCTATATCCACACTACCTCCCTCTCTCAGGTAACTCACTCCTGTTGCTCTAGCTCAGGTCTTTGTCTCTCAACTTCGCCACCTCCTCCTCTCCCTTCCATCCACCTCAAGTATTAGCTAAAGTACACACCTGTCCTCCTCTTCCTCGTCCCTCCTACCTATTCCTCCCTACCTTCCCTTCCCTACCTCCTACCTTAAGCTTCGTGTATCTCGACTACAGACGCTTGAAAGAAAAAAGTGGAAAAAAATATACACGTCTGAATCAAATGATTTCACCATTATCGTCAAGGTATTTATAATGAGCCATTGGGGAAGATTTATTGCAATTGATATCATTAATACCCGAGGAATTATTTTTACGAGGCTCTTCTCTCAATAGTTCCTTGGGAGGCTTTTAAGGGGAGTGGGATATTCCTCCTCTTCCCTTTCCTCTTCTCCCTCCCCTCCTCCTCCCCCTCTTTCCCTCTCCCCTTTCCTGGTCGGTGAGAGGCGTGAGAGGAGGGAATGTAAAGATAAGTCGTTTATAGTTTAATCATCGACGATTTGTGCCGAAAATGTACGAAAGGAAGGTAAGTGTGACCTTCAAAGCCAGCCCCATGACCTCGTCTCGGCACTGCTGGCGCTCCAGGTATGTCGTCTGCCACCAGGAATACTTGTCTCCAGTCTCAGGCCGGTCCATTATTGTCGTGTGTGTGGGGGGGGGCTGTCTCTACCCCTTCTAGCGTCCCCACCCTCCTTCTCCTCCTCTTCAACCCCTCCCTCCTTTATAGAAAAAAAGGTACAGCCGAACCGCTTAAAAAACAGTAAAATAAAAGTATTATTCTTCCATTAAAATACACTAAGAAGGTGGATAGAGACACAGCTCCTGAAACCACAGTAATTGGTGTATCATTGTGTCTACTTCAGGAGAACAGAGAGATAGGTCTCTTTGTTCTCTCATCGGGGAGACTATTAGGAGACGTCGGCCGTGTGTCCACTATTGGGTGTCGCGGCGGAGGGATGCATTCTGTGTTTTATATCCATATGACCAGTTTTAATGAAGCATAAAACAAATGTGTGTTGCGTGGCTCGGCGGGATGACCTGTGAGCCAGAGCCAGCAAACATCCCGGCAGGAATACCTGTGACAAGGTTTATACTGTCTGACCACCGTGACGGATTTTATGGCCTCAGTTGAGAGTGACAATTACAAACACATATACAGACTGGAAGATGCGGACTACACGTGCTCACACATACACGCACACATACTGTACGTTGGCTATAAGTGTGTGTCAAATATGACTGTTTTGTGTTGCTTTATGGATGTCAACCATAGATGACAACTTTTACCTTTCCTTGACCCAAGTTAAGTCAGATGATAATACAGACTAATTTATGAAATGTTCATAGGTCTAGTTTTGCTTACATCGAAAATCTTACGTAGTATACTATATATATATATATATATATATATATATATATATATATATATATATATATATATATATATATATATATATATATATATATATATATATATATATAATGTTTCTTCATTTAATTATGTTTTTGGGCCAGCCAATCACCACGAGAGAAAGTCTACCACAGAAAGTCTTGAAGTGGTAAGGGCGACCACAAGCTTGTGGTAGTAGCAGTCACTTCCTGCGACACCAACATTTACCAGAGACTTTGTTGTGCCCTCACCTCCGGGGTCCTCTTCCTTTATAATAATCCCGAGATTCGAAATTACAGACGAGAGGAAACCCTTTACAAATCCCGTCCTAGAGGGTAAACTTTTTGCCTTTACAGAATCAGTAAACGCATCATGTCCTCGTCTGGCTTATCTTTACTGAATATCTCGACTGATCTGGGTAAATTCAAACGGAGTGATGACAAGACTCGGTACATCTTTAGTGTAAATTATAACAGCGACGTCTTGAGGATGAGCTCTGAGTTCCAACCGTAGACACCAGTGGCAACAGTCACCTCAAGCTCAGACTACAGAGAGTACAATTGACGTAATCGAGGGCGAGTGAGACAAATTACAGTAGTACATCAGGTCGTACAATCAACTACAGAAAGTACGACGTCTTGGTCTAGTCTTCGTCGTAGTCAGCGTGGTTAGGTGAGGCCCCACTGGTAGGTCGCCCTTAGCTAGGTTGTGCCCCCTCCCTGGTTACTCCCCCTGTTTATCCCCCTGGTTACCTCCCCTCTAGCTAACCTCCTGGTCCCCCCCCCCCGTGGTTACCTCCCCCTCCTCCCCCCCCCCTCAGGTCTTACTCACATACCTTACCATGAACGAAAATTTCAGGTCTGTTTAATTGGTGTGGACCTTTTAAAGCCAGGATGTGAGGAATCAACTGCGAGGCGACGTGGGCGGAGAGAAAATGAGTTCAGGATACATTCCCTCCCAATTATCCTCACCACTGAGAGATTACCTATCTATCTATCTATCTATCTATCTATCTATCTATCTATCTATCTATCTATCTATCTATCTATCTGTCTGTCTCTGTCTGTCTGTCTGTCTGTCTGTCTGTCTGAAGTGAAGACAGAGATAACTGTTCCCCGTGCAGATTAACGACGCCAATAAACCACAGACTACTACTGCTAGACGCTTGTTGTACTGGAAGTGAATATTATAATTATGTAGACGGTAATGCAAGGGCTAATTTAAACCATTACGTCATTATGTAGAATACGTAGAGTTAGGGAGGGATTGAGGCATTATGGGTAGAGATATTCATAGAGAAATATTCACTGGTGGTTGTGGAAAGAATACACGTGGTTAGGGATAGGTGTTAAGTGATGGTTGGTGATGGAATAGACGTGGTTAGGAATAGGTGTTAAGTGATGGTTGGTGATGGAATAGACGTGGTTAGGAATAGGTGTTAAGTGATGGTTGGTGATGGAATAGACGTGGTTAGGAATAGGTGTAAGTGGTTGGTGATGGAGAATAGGTGTTAATGGTTGATGGAATAGGACGTGGTTTGGTGATGGAATAGACGTGGTTAGGTGGTGTTAAGTGATGGTTGGTGATGGAATAGACGTGGTTAGGAATAGGTGTTAAGTGATGGTTGGTGATGGAATAGACGTGGTTAGGAATAGGTGTAAAGTGATGGTTGGTGATGGAATAGACGTGGTTAGGAATAGGTGTTAAGTGATGGTTGGTGATGGAATAGACGTGGTTAGGAGAAGGTGTTAAGTGATGGTTGGTGATGGAATAGACGTGGTTAGGAATAGGTGTTAAGTGTTGGTTGGTGATGGAATAGACGTGGTTAGAAATAGATATTAATATTTGTTTGCGGTGGAACAGTGTTATGATGGGTTGTAGCTCGTTGTTGTTGTTGTTGTTGTTGCTGTAAGTGTTAGGCTATGTATGTATGTATGTATGTATGTGTGTGTGTGTGTGTGTGTGTGTGTGTGTGTGTGTGTGTAACTCCGGCCCTGTTTTGAGTTATGTATAGAAATTTAAGTTCTTTATTCACGTGAGTAATGTACAAGACTTTTATTTATTAATATATCGCTTCACATATAAGATTATATCGATTATTTTTTGCTATTATTTTTAGTTAACTATTTTAACTCTAATTCATCGATTATTACAGAAATGTGTTGCAATAATTATAGATACCATGCAATTTTCTGTAGATGTATTTGGTGAGCTAAAAAAAACCCTCTGAACTAACTGGTATTTATGTGTCGTTAAGAATTTATTCCCTTTTTAGCCCCGAGATGATAATATTGGAGGTATTTTGTTTTTAATATTTTTTTTTTAATTATTGTGGTAATTATTCTAAACTGTATTAAGTAAACTTTAAATTACTGGTGAATAAATTTCGATGATACTCTAATTTTTTCTCAACATTTCGAATATTTTGTCTTTGAATTTATCTTAAATTTCACTTATTATAACTTAAACAAACGACTAAGGAGACACATCACTTTGAGGACTATGAGCATTACCTATAACAATTGCCATAACGAATGAGAATTACAAATTAAAATCCAGTATGGAAATTTACTCGGCGAATTTGTCTTGCTCAGCGGAGTAGCAATTTCTCACGGGAATTGCAGATTCTTAACTGAGTCTTATATAGCTTGTTTGATAATATACTCCTGGCATTATTAATTTTCTCAGTTTATGGAGTTTTGATAATGCTCGACTAGTAAATTGAATACAGATTAAAATAACTCGTAGGTGCCGAAAATACAGAGTTTTTATTTTGTATTTTGGGCGTCTAGGTCCGGCCGTTCACTTAATCGACGCTAAAATGGAAGCGGCCACTATACTGCCTCCGCTAGCGCTCTACCCCTCGAGGAAAACACGTATAAAACTATCTATATAATATTTCAATTCATAAATATCTATCATAAAGACTCTTAAGGAATATTACTCCCTTATTAATATCTTCCTCTATAATGTATATCTTGTAGATTATAGGAGTTTTATTGGTTTGTGTGCACGTCTCTTTTTCCGCCGCTGTCTCTCTCTCGCGCAGAAATTCCCACCTATTGGATTTGTGGATTTAAATTTGTTAGTTTCTCTATTGGTCTTCTAAGTTATATTCTTGTTTCCTGGGTGGTTTAGTCATCATATATCAGGAGATACACAAGAAAAAGTAATTCGGTGTTAATTGATCGGCAGATATATATTAAAAATAAAATAATAATAAATAAAATTGCTGTGAGAGAAAGAATTTAATGTATGGATCAAATACATGTGAATTTTATTTTCAACAATGACTATATAAATTATTCTTGTCCAGGTTTAGGTAAGATAATTTATATAGCAACTTGTATATCCACATTTTGCATATATATAACAAAGACCAAGATCCCAGATATATCAGGAAAGAAAACCGGGTAAAAAAATACAAAAAACTACATTAGGAGAGTCACTCTGCAGACATATTCCAAACTCGTTCTTCTATCTGGGTTTTAAGATCGGGTTCGACTAGGGGCGCCCCGCTCGTATGGAACCGACCTGTCAAGAACTGGGAGGATTTATCTATAATCTTGACAGCGAATATCTAAATGTCAAGCTCGATATCATCACTGCTGTCAGGAGAAAAATACCATGGGGAGGAACGATACTGTCTGTGATAGTGAGGGAGATGGTGAGGGAAGGAATGAGGGAGTGAGGGAGAAAAGAAGGGTTGGCCAAGACGCTGGTGTATGGCTTGATAGCGACCCACGACCTCAACTCTCACATTCATCTATCCACACACACACACAGGACCACTGCAGGGAGGGTCACAGGACACATTAAGGGGGGGGGGGGGGGAAGGGGATATGGGTTATTTTAATTGCATATTAAGTATTAATTCTCACCCACTACAGCTTACACCTCACACTTGTTTGGTATTCGCGAGGGAGGGAGAGAGAGGGAGGAAGAAATGAGAGGAAAGGGAGAGGGAGGAAAGATGAAGAAATGGGAGAAGGAGGAAGTAAGAAGATGAGGGAGAGAGATATACAGAGGTGAGTGGAAAGAAGGATTTGGAGGGATGGATAGAGAAAGTAAAGAAGGGAGGGAAGAAGAGAAAGAGACGGAAGAAGAGAGATAAGAAGCAAGAGAGAGAGAGAGAGAGAGAGAGTCATTAATTACGGATCATTTTCATTGCATTTGCTGTCAGATAGAAATCTATATATCATTATTTGTATCTATATCTGCAATTTTTTTCTCGTATCTTACCTGACCTGTGCTTGTACCTGTACCTGTGTTTGTATCTGTACCTGTGCTTGTACCTGTACCTGTGTTTGTATCTGTACCTGTGCTTGTACCTGACCTGTGTTTGTATCTGTACCTGTGCTTGTACCTGTACCTGTGCTTGTATCTGTACCTGTGCTTGTATCTGTATTTGTATCTGTACCTGTGCTTGTACCTGACCTGTGCTTGTATCTGTACCTGTACTTGTGCTTGTATCTGTATCTGTGCTTGTATCTGTACTGTGTATCTGTACCTGTGCTTGTATCTGTACCTGTACTTATTATCTACACCGGTACCTGGGCTTGTATCTGAACTTGTACATAAATATAAACCCAAACTAAAGCAACTTAAAACAAAAACAAAATAAAACAGATTTTCTTCCTACTTTATATATCTATATTTAATAAGTGAGGAAAAAAACTATAAAATCTACTGGTAATCATCTAGTTGAACCCGCCCCCGACCTTATTTATATATTGGACACTATATGTTAAAAATATTCCTGCGACGCATTTTGCACGACTCCCCAACACGCACAGTTATGATGGTAAAAATTTCTAAGTCTTCGTTTAATTTTTTTTTTACCTTGTTTGATTCTTGTTTCATCAGGTTAATTCCTTGTTTTATTCTCTTTCCGATGTATCTATCAATTATCATATCATAGTTTCTTTTGTTTTCGTTTTTACTTGTTTTGTTATATTTCTTGTTATTCTTTGTTTTTATTGGTAGTATTTTCATTTTTGTTTCCTACTATACCATGTCATGTGAGGCCAGGTGTTCTGTGGTGGGGTCATAGGTGGTCAGTGCTATACCAGGTGTTGTGATGTTATGTCAGTGAGCTTGTTTTGTTGTGTCTGAGATTATGTATGTAATTTGGATGTTTTCATTGTGTATATGTGGATGTACTGCCTTGTGGGTGTGTACACGTGTTTAAAGTACATATTTTAACGTATGTACCGCAAGTGTTCTCTCGTATGTACACCGCAGATGTCCTCAGTTCTGTGCCGCAGGTGCTTCCGTGAGTGTGGTGGAGGGGAGGGGGGCTATCTTATGATGTGTGAATCGCAGGTGTACCACAGCTGTCGGGTGCTTGTTAATCGGACTCCCGCATGCGAGGTGGCATTGGCGGCGACGGCGGGTGCGGCGGTGTGAGCTTGTCGTGTATCTGGCGGTATAGAAACAGAGACTTGTTGTCGGTGTTACTTTTATTAGAGACTCTGTGTGTGTGTGTGTGTGTGTGTGTGTGTGTGTGTGTGTGTACAATCTGGCTATTATCCTTTGTTACTGTTCACATAAACATAACGTCACCATCACGTCCCTTTACGTACATTCTTATGCAAACGTACACACACGATCACACAGGTAATACATACACGCTCATGCAGATGTATACACACGCTTATACAATCGTGCACACACGCTCATACAGATATACACACCTGATCATATAGAAGTATACACACTCTCATACAACGTACACACACACACACACACACACTCAAAAAACCGTAAGTTTAGATGGAAGAGTTTATTGAAGCGTAACCAGACTCCTCTCTCTCTCTCTCTCCTTCTCTCTCTCTCTCTCCTACCCTTTCTCTCCTCCCTCCTCCTCCCCCTTCTCCACCACCACGGCGAGAACGCTCAACAAAATGGCGGTCTCGGCGTCACACTGGTGAAAACCCGTGTGTGTGTTTGTGCGTCTGTGTGTGTGGAAACGAAGCGATATCAGTCACAACACCTTGAACCTAACTCGTTGTATATATGTATATATTTTGTTTAACTTTTCTGTCTCCCTCTCTCTCCGTGGCGACCATCGTGAGGTTCTGACCGGGACACGGACGGGGGAGTTGACGGGCGTGTGCAAAGGGACAGGTTTTATTGCACGACGGCTCCAACCTGCGGGCAACAGCAGGCAATTGACGCAGCAACAAAAACAAGGGACGGAGAGCACGACCACAACCAAGCCTTCAACAGCTCGACAAAAACACAACCGTGCAGAATTTCGTCCCGGCGAGAAACCCAAACGAGTTGTTCCTGGCGACATACTGCACAGCTCTCGCCTGGTGGATTGTGTGGTGTGGCGTGTGTGTGTATATCTCTCTCTCTCTTTATATCTCTTATTTGTAGCCTTCATGACAACGTAAGAGAAAGATGCCGTCATGAGAGAACAGGTGTTTAGTGTCGCGGTGGAGTGAGAGGGAGAAAGAGAGAGAAAGAGAATAACAGAGAGAGAGAGGGAGAGAAGGAGAAAGAGATTCATTCGTTTAGTTTTGGTTTCTGGCAACAAAGACCTAATCAACTGCCTCTTCATTTGGCTGTGCTTGTTCTGGCGATCAGTTCTGCTGTTACCGGTTCACCTGCTGTTATTTGCTGTTCCTGTTGCTGTTACTCTACCTGTCTGGTTCCGGCTGCTTCCACCATCACCGACAGGGAAAAAGAGATCATCTCGGTATGGTAATTATATATTAACCTGCTTTTAAACTTCTCAAAATTGCTGTGAGTTTTGTAATTGGTGGCACCTGTTTGTATCGCCTCTATAATTTATTTTTTTTTACTTCACAACTACCTGATTTTTTTTTGGGGGGGGGGGAAGGAAAATGGGAGATAGGTGATGATTATTAAGATAAAATAAGGCAGTAAACAGAGAGAGAGAGAGAGAGGAGAATAGAATGTTAAGCGGCCGATGAAACTTTAATTTATCTTACCCCAAAACGTTGGTTAATATACAATGTTAGAATATTCCCCCTGCTACTTCTAAATAGCATGTGTACTATTATTAGAGGGTGATAGTAATTGGTAACATCCATGGCAAATATAACACACTACCTGAAGAAGTGTAGTTCTATAAATATTATAATTACTTCATTTACATGTTAATATCTCACTTGTCGCTTTATATATACGTTAATATCTCAATATTTTTCAATTTACATTTTAATATCTCATAAGTTGTTTTATTTTACTCACTAATGGTCCGAGTACTGTGTTCCTTACATGTTAATATATTATGGCTGCACATGTTAATATATTATGGCTGCATTATTTATATTTTATCATCTAGCTAATTGCTTTATTTTTACTTTTTTCTTCTTGTTGTTTTGATAATCGAGATACACACAAAAAAAAAAAATATTTACTGTATATATTCAATAATTTTTCTACAATACTCATTACTCATTTTTCAATTTAATGTTGTCAGAGTTACCTAAAAATAGACAAAATTAATCCTTCACGTGTTCATTAGGCTGTGAATATGTATTTATACTCATTAACTTACGTGACCATGTAAAACCTTATCATGTTAAGGAGTTTACATATCAATATTATCAGATACGAAGATGATGTATAAAATTTTATACTAGGATTTTTTTTAGTGGTATAGATACTATATTTTGACATTTGAAAGTTGAGTTCATTCTTAGGTTCTGTTGTCTGTTGATGTGATGTAAACAGACGTATTCAGACTCATTGTAATAGACACAGCCTTAAGCAGACAGTAGTAACAGCAGACACACCTTTATACAGACAGTAGTAACAGCAGACACACCTTTATACAGACAGTAGTAACAGCAGACACACCTTTATACAGACAGTAGTAACAGCAGACACACCTTTATACAGACAGTAGTAACAGCAGACACACCTTTATACAGACAGTAGTAACAGCAGACACACCTTTATACAGACAGTAGTAACAGCAGACACAGCAGACACACCTTTATACAGACAGTAGTAACAGCAGACACACCTTTATACAGACAGTAGTAACAGCAGACACACCTTATACAGACAGTAGTAACAGCAGACACACCTTTATACAGACAGTAGTAACAGCAGACACACCTTTATACAGACAGTAGTAACAGCAGACACACCTTTATACAGACAGTAGTAACAGCAGACACACCTTTATACAGACAGTAGTAACAGCAGACACACCTTTATACAGACAGTAGTAACAGCAGACACACCTTTATACAGACAGTAGTAACAGCAGACACACCTTTATACAGACAGTAGTAACAGCAGACACACCTTTATACAGACAGTAGTAACAGCAGACACACCAGACATTTTATACAGACAGTAGTAACAGCAGACACACCGTTATACAGACAGTAGTAACAGCAGACAGTTTTATACAGACAGTAACAGCAGACACGTTTATACAGACAGTAGTAACAGCAGACACACCTTTATACAGACAGTAGTAACAGCAGACACACCGTTATACAGACAGTAGTAACAGCAGACACACCTTTATACAGACAGTAGTAACAGCAGACACACCGTTATACAGACAGTAGTAACAGCAGACACACCTTTATACAGACAACAGAACAGAAGTACAGTTATAAAATGGCGGAAATTATAGTTAAAATAACATTGCGAATTTTATTTACACTCCATACATATTTTATATTTAACATAAGCAAATATCATTGTCTTCTATATATTTAAATGGATGGAAATTACATATATATTTTAGTTTATTCATGTAAGTTATTTTTTCTTCGTCTTTGTCTTATTTTTAGAAGAGATTTTTTTGTAAACTTAAATTATCGATTTTTTTTTTAGTTTTTAATTAATAAAATATAAAACAGAGAGATGCAGTTAAACCATTGTGTATGTTTCTGAGGCTTCATTAGAGTGACACAGTTTTATAATGTTTTATTTTATCGTGTTTTGGCATTTTTTTTAATATATTGAATTTTTATTTTGTTGTAATTTTCTTGTTTTATTTTATTATTTTTATATGTATTTTGTTGTATTTAATTATATTTTAATCTTATTTTATTTCATTATATTCTTTTCTCGTATTTTATTATCATTCTCTGTTATAGTTTTTAGTGTTGTATTCTATCGTATAAATTGTTAGTTCTAAAGCAACACTCGGCTGACGGTAATGTATAGGATTTTACCGATAGAAATTCTGATAGATTAACAGGTATATATTGAAACAGCTATGATTAACTAAACCTCTAAAGCCATAATCAGAGTTTTTTTAATTTGAAAGTAAGTTTG
The DNA here is from genome assembly GCF_018991925.1 of Homarus americanus. Classification (NCBI taxonomy): domain Eukaryota; kingdom Metazoa; phylum Arthropoda; class Malacostraca; order Decapoda; family Nephropidae; genus Homarus; species Homarus americanus. Next base: position 490,246 of record NW_024728725.1, on the reverse strand, counting down.
TAATAATCTACATACATCTTTCATTAGATTTTTTTATTTCCCTTCGACGCCGTGAAATAGTATTTGAATATTGTGTGAGCGTCAACTTCTATCGCAAAGTAAAAACTGTTTTTCTAATATAGGTTCATTACTACTACTAATAAAAATAATAGTAATAATAATAATAATAATAATAATAAAAATAATAATAATAATAATAATAATAATAATAACAATAATAATAGTAATAATAGTAATAATAATAATAATAATAATAATTGTAATAATAATAATAATAATAATAATAGTAATAATAGTAATAATAATAATAATAATAATAACAGTAAAAGTAATAATAATAGTAATAATAATAGTAATAATAATAATAACAATAATAATGATAATGAAATAACACGTAAGCTATTAGGTTAGCCAACATTAGGTTAACGTTAAAGTGGTTAATCTTCAAGTGAAATAAACTGAGGTGTCGTAAACCATACAAATTACTATATATAACTAAAAGAAAGTATTGTCTATCTGATCGTCTTAATTATTTTTCGTTTATAAGACAATCACAGAAACACCCACAACCTCCCTAGCTGAGGCACACGAGACTTCTATAACACACAACCTAAACTAACTCTTTACTGTGGAATAATGGAAGTTTATTATACTCTTACAGTGTCTTATAATTATTCTGTGTCATTATTTGACTCAGTAGCTTAGGTGCAGTTGTTGGTAGATGATAGTTAGTCTGATAGTTATGAATGTTGAAAGTGTCCCCGGTGTTTCAGCTCTGGTGGATGTGTGGTGAGGAATATCAACAATTAAATGAACAATAAAATACAAGAAATAGTTAGTTAGGATTTATATTTCCAATTTTAAACTGTCTACATAATATGAAAGAAGATAATTATTACGAACCTACTTAATGAATAGTTTATTTATATCGTGAGAGGAAATGACATCTGAAACAAAACAAAACTAATGCTATCAATCTATAAAAGAATTTCCATTAAGTTACAGCAATAAAAATATAAAAAGTTTTCCACATTTAGCCAAAAAAACAGATTAATTGGGTGATTATTTTTAGTTGGCATAGATATATTCAGTCTGAGTATTAGTATCAGGAGGAGTATCGAATAATTTCAGTGTTCCTTATCTTTCCGGATATTTTTTTCCTTCGCATTACTCTTTTATACTAGCGTTTTATTTTTCGTTTCTTCTAAATATTAAAAAAAAAAAATCATTTTTATTTTGGTTCAGTTTATAATTAGTTTATATTTTCTATCTATCTTCTTTTTCCTCCGTCTGTTTTACTCTATTTTATTTTTATGGTTTAGTTTATCTATTTTATATAATTTATTCTTCCATCCTCTTATATTTACATTTCCTCTTCCTTTTTCGTTTTCTTTTATTTCTTATTATCAATCTTGTCTTACGTACTCGTTCTTCCTCCTCCTTAATCATTTCTCTTAGTTTCTTCTGTTTCTTTTCTTCTAATTTACTCTTTTCTTGTTTTCTCCTGCTGTTATTCCTCATTTCTTTGTTATTTTTCGTTAATTAATCCTCTCTATTCCTCCCCAGTTCTCTCCAGTCCCCTTCAATCTCATCCACCCCTTCTCCCCTCTATCTACACACACACACACACACACACTCCCCTAATTACATATATACCCCCACACTAAAACCATACACCCCCCTACACGCACACACATACACTACCCCTTTTCCTAGCACACACACACACACATACACACACACAATGTCAACACTCGAAGGGGAAGCAAGTTGTCGAGTCACAGGTGTTGTGGACGTCGGTGTTCAAGTTTATGTGTAGACGTTTTTACTCTTTACTGCCCCTCTGGTGGACTTGGCCGGCACTGCTAACCTCTCTTAAACTGGCTTAAAGTGCCGTGCTGCGGTATTCCTCAACAGTGACTTGGAAAATGAAAGCCTAAAGTGCATTATGGGGCCTTTAAGTGCAGTGTCAAGTACCGGATGAACGGGCGTGGATTTCCTTCCTTCCTTATTTCCTTTCTCCCTGCTTCTCCTCCTCCCTCTTGCTGGCACTTGGGGATGGTCATGGTGGTGGAGGAGGAAGGGTGAAAGTGAGGAAAGGGGTGATGGTGGAGGAAGAGAGGGGAAGGTGGAGGAAGGGGAAGGGAAGGTGGAGGAAGGGGAAGGGAAGGTGGAGGAAGGGGAAGGGAAGGAGGAGGAGGAGGAGGGTGAACAGGGTAAGGCTTTTCACTTCATTAACTGTAATGTTTGAAGAATATCTTTTTTGTCTTTCTGGTCATATTAGCATTTATAATATCCAAATGGTTAAGATATTACTTTGTTATTGATCAATATACACTCTACACTACCGATACTACTACTACTACTACTACTACTACTACTATCAACATCAGCCTTACTACATCTACTACCAGTAACAGCAACTATTATCACCACCACAACAACCACCCACCACAACAATTCCTCCTGTACTCTCTGGTCGGCACAAAGGGTACGTACGGTACACTCGCTGCGATCACTATCAATATACTGGTGTTCAGGGCGACTCAACCGGTACACTGTGTTAAGACGGGTACATAGGATGACCCTTTCACTTCTTTCATACCCGGATTGTCTTGGGTTCACCTGATCATGTACAGGTGATCTCTTAGTTACCTGTGATGTAATTTTGGTGCGTCTGATGTGTTCTGAAGACTGAAAATTGTAAAATTCTTTTAAGCGCTCAGATTTTTTTTTATATTTCATCTTATTTTTTTTATTTTGCTTGGCTAATTTATATTTTTTATTGTTATTTTTTTAAAGTTCATAAAGAGGCAATAGCTTAGTACCTGTGTGTGTGTGTGTGTGTGTGTGTGTGTGTGTGTGTGTGTGTTGTGTTGTGTTGTGTTGTGTTGTGTTGTGTTGTTTTGCAGTGTTCCTTTGTTATGGTGCTTCAAGGTGTCTAAATGTGATAACCTCAGTTGAATATTGATCTTCTATAACTATTTTATTTTAAAGCTGCTAATTTATCCTGAAGCGAAGAATCTTACGTTTCGAAGTATTTCACTTGTCTCGGTGCTTCATATGGTCGTATCAGGGAGGGAGATTATTATGTTGTAAGTCTGAGGGATTCATGAGCCGCCATGTGCTCTTCTATGTCATGTTTAAGGTTTTTATACCATAGTTTCATAATTCTATCTTGTTTTGAATTTTTTAGAACTTTTTTTTTGTGTTTTATATCTCAGTTTTTACCTCAGTCTTAATGGATCTCCACAGATGTCATGTAATGATTTGTATTGAACTTGATGTATCTGGCCAAAATGCTGTTTCTCTCTGTTGATGCCTGTTATTGTCTGTTGCTGTCTGTTTCCTCGGAACGTCTGTTGCTGTACACCATCTTGTTTGCCTCTTTGTCTTGACGTCTTCAACTCTGGATATGAATTATTGCTGTGGGATAAAAAAAAAACGCCGAAACAAAAACAAGATGGCGATTTATACCAGTATGTTTATCATCCTGGGATCAGCAATAAAAAAAAGAGATTGATGGCAATATTTACAACACAAGAAGATTCGCTCTAATAACTACTCCTTCAAGACGTTCTCTGCCACACCTCAACCCGTACGATGATTAATGAGAAAAACAGTTGATAGCAGAAATGATTTAGTGTTGCAAGGGAGAGATGACGCCATTTTTTAACTCAAGTGCTTAGATGATAACCCTCAACAACATCAAGTTACAGACGGCTTAATGAGAACGAGAAGTGGTAGAAAACATGCAACAAGAGAACCTGCAGTTAAGTGGGGAGACGACAGGTGTTGGCGGGATGTTTGAGAGATTCTTCAAGGTGTAGCAACACAGCTTAATAAAGAAAAAAACCGACTGTTGATAGAAAACAAGCATGATATCCTGGAAACGTAGAAGAGAGACGCCATTTGCTAGCCAGGATGCTTATTAGAGAGTCTTGAGTTACATTAAGTTGTGAACAGCTTTAAGAAGATGAACACTGATAAGGAATACACGCAACTAGCAGCCGGGAGCCACACGAGGAGAAGGGGGGGAGGGAGACGCCATATGTTCGTCAGAATGCTTTTGCAACACACATCTTTGACAACAGCTGTAGCTTGCATACCGTCGGGCCCCTCCCTCCCTCCCTTCCTCCCCCTTTCAAGACTCAGTGGTCGGGGTTGCTGCTGCTGCTTCAGGTTCCCCCGGTGCCGTACGCGGCTGGCAAACTCGACGACCAAGAACGACGTGTAATTCCGCCGATAAATATGATTTATGCTCGCGTTTCTTCCACGGGTAATGTCTCTGGGAATATTTTTCTTGAGAGGACCCGACCGCACCTCGCTTAGTTAAGGGCCCCGTCGACTAACCGAGCGTCATTTATGTTAGGCTAGCAGGGCCCCCACTTCCGGCGGGCCTAGAGTACACCACGGCTAATTGGGAGTTTTGCTTTTATTATTTACCTTCCTTGTCGGCCATCTTTTTTTTTTCCTCCCCCCCCCTCCCAGTTATTATCTTCCCCCTACTCTATCCCTTATATCCTTCCGTCCTACCCCCTCCCTTGACCCCTGCTTCCCTCCTTCCTGTCCCCCCGACCAGCTCGCTGTAAGTTGGTAATTGAGATAAATGCTAAGGATAATATACATGGCTAGTCACCAAGGGAGGATTTAAATACTTCCTTCATGGCGGAATTAAGGATGATTGACAGCTTTTGTTTTTGCTCAGGATTTTTAGGGTGTGAAGAATGAACAAAAATACTGACACAAAAAAGGTAAAAATAAGGAGGCAATTTTATATATTTGTTTTAAGATTCCGATACTAAAGAGGGTAGCTGAGAGAGAGAGAGAGAGAGAGAGAGAGAGAGAGAGAGAGAGAGAGAGAGTCAACATCGTCGGTCAAACATCTGTTCTCACCTAACCACCAGGTGTGTGTGTGTGGCTTTATTGATGTCAGGTGTACATCTTATTAATTACTTCAATTATTATTATTATTTGTAGGTTAATTCGAGCGTCCTTATGATAAACTCTCTTTTATATATGCAAAGGAGTCTATTATGTGTGTGTGTGTGTGTGTGTGTGTGTGTGTGTGTGTCGTCAAAGGAGAGTATATCAACAAACATTGTCCAGTCCTATGTATGTAAAAGTTTTATAGGTTGAAAACTTAAATCTATGTTATCATAAAACTAACACACTGTACACGTGATCATACTGACTATTACACTTGACTCTTGTGTATGACTCGCGTGTATGACTCACTAGTGTGACTCGCTTCAATAAACATCTTTTTGTATAAGTGTATCGCAGCGTTACACATCAGTGATTCATTGTTCACGTTTACTGTACCGTGTTTGGATATTGTAAGATTAGCTGCCTAGAGTTTTAGAAGTTGTTTACTATTTGAGTTAAAATTTGTAAACGATACTTTACTTAGACCCTTGTGGCTGTTTAAGCGCCATAATACACGAAAAAAAAATATATATCCCGTTTTAGGAAATTTGACAAATGTCCGTCCAAATAAACGTCCAAATATTTGTATCAGTAGAATAACGTCTTCAGATCCGACACGTCCAGGAGCCAGAGCGAACAAAAGAGCATCGCAACAATGGCGTTATCTGCCGCGCCTGTATACGACTTGCAGGATCCAACACACACACACAACATATCCCAACTTCTGGACCCTAATACCTCCGACCACATACACACAGGACCCAGCTGTAAATTCTACTTTTATTTGCGATTCATAGCGTTTACGGGGACTTCAACACTGGAGAAGCAAACATATCATTAAATATAAGAACGTATTTTCGATGACTTAAGATCCATAAACGGCGCGGAAACTGTTGATCCGTCGATTGTGGGGCTTTTGTGAGGTGTAGTGATGGAAGTGCTTGTGATGTTGGTGATACGTTCCAGCGAGGATATGGAGACTCCTCTTAGTGAAACCTTACCCGTGGTGACGTCATGTTGTTGATGTCTGGCAGTGTTTACGTGAAGGTCCCTTGAGACTGAAGGATCATGTTGATATTAAATAAAAATAAATAATTAAGTAAATAGATAAATAAATAAAAAAATAAAATTGAAATGCCATCCTTTATCATTCGTCTTTTCCAGGATTCGATATTTACGTCTATATGCGTACATGAACTTCACTTTAAGACTCACTACTTAACCCACAGCCCATAGCAAGCCTACCTATGCCACCCACACCACCTCCATCATACAACTAACACCACACAACACCCCTCCTTACCCCACCCACAACCCATACCACCCACAGCACCCCTCACCCCACACACAGCAGTTGGTCTTGTGAGAATATTTTGCACTAAGTAGAACCAGAAAGTGGAGGTATTTGCTGGTGCACCATCTGTCAAGTTAGGATGATGAAGGTAAAATGGTGGTGGTGAGGCCTGGTGGGCGACTGATAGGATACATTTTAGAGATTAGAATAAACATGGAGGAATATATAAAGATCTTAATTTGTTCTCTTCACATTTAACAAAAGAAAGTTGCTCATTTGACTCAGTGTCCCAGTGATGGAGGTGTTCCCAGCGTCAAACAGTCTTAACTAGCGGTCCTGCCTTCGTCTGGCTTCCCCCTTTACTAACAGGAAATGGACCCCTTTCCTCGTTCCCCCCCCCTCTCTCTCTCTCTCTCTCTCCTCTGTCCTGGTGATAGGGGGGAGCTGGTGGTAGTGGAGGGAGGTTCAGAGTAGGGATGGATGGTGACAGGTGGGGGGGTGGTAATGGTAGTGATAAGTTTAGGTATTGGTAGAAGTTGTTGTGGTGAAAGTGATGTTTGGTGGTGAGGGGAGATTGGTTGTGGTGGTGATGGTAGTGATGAGGTTAGTTTTGGTGGTGTTGGCGTGAAAAAAGTGATGAATGGTGGTGGTGCTGGTAGTGAGGGGAGATTGGTTGTGGTGGTGAATGGGAAGGTTCTGTGGGGAAGTTGAGCCGTATGGAGGTACAATGGATAACAGGGAAAGTTGTGTGACATCAGAAGTTGTATTGGGGAGGAGTAAGGATGGGGAGGTGGGGAGAAGGTAAGACTGTATGAGGTGTATGTATGGGGATATGGGGAGGAGATGAGATTTTATAATGGGGAAGGGGAAGGTTTTAAGGGGGTTAACAGAGGAGGGGTAATACTTATGGCGGTGTATAAGAGGAGTAATATTTATGGGGAGGGAGTAGGGATGTATGGGGGGGCTAAGAGAAGGAGAGAGAGAAGTACTAAATCACACACCTTCTTTCCTACTTCTCCCCATTACCTCTCTGGGGTTGTGGGAGGGAGGGGGGAGACAGAGGGGTGGGATAGAGTTAATATATGGAATGGGATGGAATGGGGAGACTAGGGAGAGAGCTAGGTGGAGCTAGTAAGGATAGGGTTGGGTTAGGGATGGAGGGGCTGGGGTAGGAGGCTGAGAGAAGGGAATGTTGAGATGGGGCTGAGGGGGTGATGGTGGTGGTGGAGGGTAGGGGTGGAGAGAGAGAGAGAGAGAGAGAGAGAGAGAGAGAGAGAGAGAGAGAGAGAGAGAGAGAGAGAGAGAGAGAGAGAGAGAGAGAGAGCATGAATCGGGTCTTCATTTAGCATGGAGTCCAACTTGAGTCCACTGAGACAGCCAAGGATTCGGTGTATTGCGGCGGGGTGATTCACGATCTTGGCTCCCCGACTCGATGGTTTTGGCGATATCAAAAGGTGGAGGCCATTCTCTCTCTCTCTCTCTCTCTCTCTCTCTTGGTTAGAGCCAGAAGCCTGTTTTAGAATATTCTGCCTTGTATGTTGGTGTTCGGGTGGACATTTAAGTGAATATTTTTTATTTATTTTTGACTAGGAGGGAGATGTATGAGGCATTAGAGAGAGAGAGAGAGAGAGAGAGAGAGAGAGAGAGAGAGTCCTCTGGTAAACAGGTTACCTTTGCACACTAACAAAAGGCCTCATTAGGGGAAGTGTTCTGATATTTCATGCGGGCGTCAGCTACCGGCCAGGCCAAGGAGGAGCTGAGGGGCCCTAATCCCAGACACTCGACAAGAGCGGCTGACATATATAATCCCTGTGTGGTTATAACCCTTAAGAGTAGTTACATTTTGTCATTATTCTCCTCGGGTGGGGAGATTAGAGGCATCAACTGGATGTAGTGTCGCAGAGATGAATACAAGAGGTGCCAAGACTCAGCTCGTTGAATACACACAAGTGAAATACAGTTTTTAAGGCAATTTTCCGCCGAAATAGCCTCGTTTTTCTTGACTTAAATGCATTCAGAATATTATTAAAATAATTCATCTCATTGCGTTAGGATGGTTCTACGTGTGATAGATCTAGCCCAGAGAGAGTTTGATTTTAACAGAAAGATAAAAGAGAGAGAGGGGGCGAGTGATGTGTATTTGGCAGCAATAGATGGTTAGTCTTTAATAAATTTCTCCCTCGACGTCTCTGACTTTTATAATCTGGAAGGCTGGCAGAGATAGGGGAGGCGCCTACGTCTACCAGCGCTATTGTCTTGTTGTTATATATATTTTGTGAGAGTTTTTGTTGGCAGTATATCTTTTAACGTTTTTGTAATGGCTGAGTTTCTTTCAATTTCCTTTTGATGATTTAACATAAGTGATGTTCTTTTGTTCTGTATGTTGTTATAAGCATTGAATGGTGTATGGGATTTACCTTATGATGGTTTTGAAAGCGTGTGGATGATTTAATTTAATTCGTACAGTATATAAATATTGTTTTATCATTTACAAATAACGCGGTATATATTTCTCGGTACAGCTATAAACTATATGTGAGTTTTTTTATTTTATTTTAGTGTAACCAGAAACGGGAATCACACGGACACACACACACACACACACACACACACACATACATACATATATCTATATTTAATCCACATGAAATCTAAACCCTAAATCTTAATCCAGATAATCCATTTAATCCCACCTGTATCCATTAAACTTAGATAAACCATAAATACATACACCCCAACTAAACACCCCCCCCCAAAAAAAAAACCCTCCCTTCACATTAAAACATTTCTAACCCATAGAGTCAGAGGGTTAAAAAAAAAAAACTTGGCGGCCATTTTGGAGGCGTGAGAGTCGACCGGTCTTTGATAACAGCGGCTATATATTACCTCCCTGCTGGCCGGTGTCAGGATCTGAAACAAGATATTTGGAGGTATTCACAGCCTTAAGTCGAGATCTCTGTAACTGGTTGGATGGAAGGGTGGATGGATGGATGGATGGATGGGGTCGGGGGTAGGGGATAGGGGGGGTGGATGGGTTAGTGGGAGAAGGATGGTTAGGGTGGTTGGGTGGCTGGGTGAATGAGCGAATGGGGAGTAGATGGGTGAATGGTAGGTGAGCTGGAAGGTGAGTGGAGGGATAGGTGGGTGGGTAGGTAGATGGTGGATAGATTTGTGGGTAGTAGGCCGCTAAATGGGTAGGTTGTCTTACTGGGGGTATTTTGTGTTGAATATAAATGTTTATTGATTGATATTTATTGTTTCGTCCTTAAATGAAATAAGTTGAATTGGATGTGAATGTTTTTTATTTAATGTTTGTATACATATGTTTGTTAATACATTTTACTTAAAAGCAAAACACACTAACAGCTTATTATTATTATTATTATTATTATTATTATTACTATTATTATTATTATTATTATTATTATTATTATTATTATTATTATTATTATTATTATTACTTAACATAACATTATAATATATAGATTATTGAAAAAAATATAGTTTTCCCATCATAATAGGAAACACAATGCACTTCCTCAGAGCCAATCATAAGTATGCCTCTCAGAAACTCATCACGGGATTGGCTGCAACACACAACATCAGGATCCCCAACCAATCACAAAAATAGACCGCTAATTGGACTAGTGTGGCCGATACGTAAATTGATTAAGGGTGATTGTGTGAGTGGTTTGGGTGATTAGAGGTCGATAATTATCAGAGGGAACAAACTAATGGATGTTAAATCAATATTATAAAATGGAGATATGATGTACTTTATTAAAAAAAAAACATTTAAAAATTACTACTACTACTACTACTACTACTACTACTATCGTTAGAGTGTACAGGTAACTGACAGAGGTAAACTGGACAATAAACACCTGCCTATCGACCTTTCCCTCACTTACCTGGACATCTGTGACGACAAGGACACACGAACACTCTCCTCTACGTAACAATGTGAGGAAAAAAAAATGGTCTGTAAGATATGGGCGAGTGTAAGGTGTGGGGAAGAAGACCTCACGTGGTTTATGAGAGACAAACACAACATCATCAGTATAAACTAAAGCTAACAATAATAACATCAGCAGCAGGAACGTATTGTATATAGAAGCAGAAACAAAAACATCAATAATTACAATATCATTGCCATTTTACAACCACAATAACCACAACGCCACCACCAACACCACCACTACACCACCACTAATAACAACAACCACCACCACTAATAACAACAACCACCACCACTAATAACAACAACCACCACCACTACACCACCACTAATAACAACAACCAACCACCACCACCACAACAACACAACCACCACCACAACCACCACCACCACCAACAACCACAACACCATCAACAACCACAACACCACCACCACCACCCGACGGCAGAAGAGGAGATGATGGAGAGGCAACAAATAAATAAGTGCCACGGAGCAGAAGATGAGGGATTTGGTACCAACCCCAACGACGGATCAATCCGGAGTGGGGGATCTGAGACCAGGCTGTTGGGGAGGTTATTGGGAGGCTAGTGTAATGGGAGGAGGGGGGGCGGGGAGGTACTGAGGAGGTGGAGGGGGGTACTGAGGAGGGAGGGAGAAGTATTGGGAGGAAGGAGGAGGCGCTGGGAGGGAGGTGGAGGAGGTACTGGGAGGGAGAGGGAGATACTGAGAGGGAGGTGGAGGGGGTACTGAGAGGGCGAGGGAGATGCTGGGAGGGAAGGGGAGGTAATAGTGAGAGGGAGGAGGAGGTACTGGGAGGGAGGAGGTGGCGGCACTGTATCATGACACTGTGGTTGTTGAACGACCTATTGTAGTAAGACCTAAATTATAGAGCGCATGATATACAGAGGATAACACACACGCACACACACACACACACACACACACACACACACACACACACACACACACACACACACACACACACACACACACACACACACACACACACACACACACACAATACATCATAAACCACTACAACAACATCCCCTCTCCTTATCTCCCCTTCCCACCCCTGGCTCCTTTCCCTCACCCCCTCTTCCTCCCTTAACCCCTCCCTTCACTCCCTTTTCCTCCCTCTCCCACAAGCTAGGAGAGACAGCTAAAAACCTTCACCCTCAACATTCATTAATAATCAAGCTCATTTTCATCGCTTAATTCCATCGTAGTTTAAGTAGCTATAACACCAACATCTATCCCAAGACAAATTAAATCTTACCACCTCGTTGTTAGTCTTAGAGGCGTCGTGATATCGCTCGTAAGAAATTCTCTCTCTCTCGCTTGTGTACCGTCGCTAATTAAACGAAGATGGTGGCGCGACAAAGACCCACTGAGATAAAAATAGCCTTCAGGATTATGGTAACAACTTGTCTAATTACATACTTGAATGGTGGGGAATTTTTTGGATGTTTTTTTTTTGGAGGGGATGTAATTTATTTTGGGTTATATTGTGGTACGCTGGGGGGCTTCTCTTCCTTCATCCTTTCTTTCTTTCTTTCTTTATTTTTCCTTTCCTCTCTGTTACCTCTGACTTTTCCTCCTCCTTCTTTCTTTCTTTTCCCTCACCTATACCACTATTACCACTGTCTTCTTCCACCACCACTACTACTACCACTACAACTACCTCCAACCTCCTTCTGCCACAGTTACAATCACCACAATCACTACCATGCTACTATACTACTACTAACACAATCACTACCATCACCTACTTCACCCCCTCCCCTACTTCACCCCCTCCTTCTCTCATTCACCTTCACCTACCTTGCCCCTTCCACTACTCCTCCTTCATTACCAATTCCTTCACCTCCCACTCCCTTCCCACTACCACCTACCCCCTCCCTCTCTCTTTCCACCCACCTCCACCCCAGCCCACATCCCTCACCCACCCACTCTCCGCCCATACTTTTTTCTCCCCCTCCTCTTCTACCCATTACCACCCACCACGTACTCCCATTCTTCCTTCCTCCTTCGCCTCCATCGCCCCCTGCCCCTCCTTCTCCTTCTCCTCCTCTTTCTCCTTCTCCCCCGCCTCTTCCTTCCCTCTTCCTCCTTCTCCACCTACATCCACCTTCACCCATCACCATCCACTTTCTTTTGTTTGTATGTATTTGTGTATGTATGTCGGTATGTATGTATTTTGATGTGTATGCGTATGTTTCTAGTATCTATATTTGTGTATGTCTGTGTATGTTTATCATTATTATGTCTGTGTATGTGTATCATTACCACCACATACCACCACACCACCACACACCACCACATCCCACCACACCACCACACACCACCACATCCCACCACACACCACCAGAACAACAGTCACCACAACGAGCATAAATCATTCCTGTGTTACCAATTAAGTCTATTTCTTCCTCGAGTTTAATTTGATCTTTTTTTTTTTACGACCATCGCCCACATAACGAGGTGTTTGTAGGTGATTACACAGACAGACGTAGACGATATGATATATTATTTCAGGAAGGGGGAGGGGGAAGGGGAGGTGGGGGGGTGGAGGGGGGAGGAGGTGATTTACAGTCGTTCCTAAAGTCTGTATTTAGATAATATGACTGTAATGGGAGGGGTAATTATACCTTCATGGCCAGGCTAATGTAGAATCCTGTAACCTGTGATTGATCTTGTGTTTTTTGTAGGTTGCTGTAATGATTGGTTATTATAGAGCCTGTAACCTGTGATTGGTCGTGTGCTTTTTGTAGTTTGCTGTAATTTACTCGAAATCTGACCTTCGTAAGATTCGTCGTGATAAAAATAAAAAATAATGAAATGGTTTGATTTTTTCCCACATTGAAAACTTACGATTACATTGTCTCTATTGCATCACAACTCTATATTATGGTTCATGGGTAGAAATAACGATGAATAAAAATGAAAAAAACAAAATATTGATAAATGAACGATGTAGAGAAACAGCAGAGTAACGAAGGGTATCAGAGGGCAAGTGAATAATAATTAAGTGGAAATAGAGTTTTATAATGAAGGCTATTTGGGGATTATCTAATGCGGCTATACCAGGGATAAGATAAGAATGATAACAGGTGGAATACATAACCAAACATAACCAAACATAATAAAAACATGAATAAAAACATGAATAAAAACACACTTCCCACCTGTCTACCTAACCAAAACAGAACATTACCTTAGAGAATGCGTAACATCAACCAAGAATGCGTATCATCAACCAAGAATGAGTATCATCAAAACACCAGCGGTCATAAACATTGATAAAAGAATGTTAATTAGTATATATAGAAAATTAAACTCAGATAAAAGAAAAAAAATATCTTTTTTTTTTATTATAGATGAATCATTCAGGTTTTATGTGTGTTAGCGATAGATACTACATATATACAGTACATTATTATATGCATCTATATACATCATTCATATAAACTGTCTTCTCGTTACGACTTTATAAACGAACGATAAAAATGTCTCTTATTGTGGTTTACGATGAATTTATATTCTCGTTCTTGGTGTTTACACGTCCTTGTTTTAAGTCCCATTTATACCTATAAAATTGACTCGGGTTTATTTGTTTTGGTTTATTTATTTTTCATGGTTTTTAAGGTTTAGTTTCTTTGGTTTCATTTTTCTTATTTTTCCTGGTTTAGTTTTCTTTACTTTCCTTGGTTTAATTCCCTTACTTGCCCCTTAATTTCCTTGTATAATTTACTTTACTTTCCTTACTTTAATTCCATGTACTTTCCTTGATTTAACTTTCTTCGTTTTCCTTGGTTTAATTTCCTTACTTTAATTTCCTTATTTTACAAGATTAATTTTCCCCTAGATTCTTATTTAATTCCCCTTACTTCACAAAATTTCCCTGAATATCGATAAAACAGGGAAATTCAGGGATATTTAATGACACACACACACTAGGGGAAATTAGACCAAGATTCTTAGGGGAAATTAAACTATTTATTTTATTTCCCTTTGATGCTATTTTTTCATGAGAAAGGTGGACGAAAAGAACCATAAATCAAGAAGAGGAGGAGGAATAAGAAGAGGAATGGAGAAGAGGAGTAAAAAAGAAGAGGACTAGGGAAGAAGAGAAGAGAAGAGGAGGAGGGGGGTAAGGTCCCAGGGGTAGAGAGGAGCCCTTTGTGTTATTACATCGGCTAAGGTTTAATTATGCTCTCGTAAACTTTGGGTGATCCAGCCAGCTCTGCCGGCCCTTGTGTTTCCGCTACTCACACAACCTACAATTTGTTGCCCACTTCCCTTACCCTATCACTTACCCATCACCCCCTTCATTTACCCCATCAAGCTATCACCCCTCTACACTTACCCATCATCCCCCTTCAGTTACCCCATCAAGCTATCACCCCCCTACACTTACCCATCACCCCCCCTTCAGTTACCCCATCAGGCTATCACCCCCTACACTTACCCATCACCCCCTTCAGTTACCCCATCACCCATCACCCTTACGCTTACCTTTCTTCCCCTCCTCTACTATCTACCATTTGCTCCTCTTCCACATTTTTTATGGGGAGTGGAAGGGGAGAGGAAGAGGGGTGGAAGAGGGGTAGAGAAACTTTAAATTAAAGAGGTAGGTAGAAAGAGGGAGGGGGTGAAGGGGGAGAGAAGGAGGGAAGGAGATTGAGGGAGGGAAGGGAAAGGGGGAGAGGGAAGGAAGGAAGGGGAGAGGAAGGAAAGGGGGCAAAGGGTGTAAGAGAGGCTTTGAATTATAAGATGAAGAGGGAGGGAAGGAAGGGGGGTAGGGGAGTAAGGGAGTACAAGATCTTCAAGGAAAGGAAGGAACAAGGAGAAAGGGAGGGTGAAGGGAGGAGGGGAAGAGGTGGAAGGAGAGGAGAAGCGTGCAAGGCGAATGCAAAAAAAAAAGGAAAAGAGAATAAAATTTTCTATTATTTCCCCGGATTATTTCTTCTTTTTCTTCAGTTTCTTTTTTTCATCTGGTTACCCCCCTCTTCTTTCCTCTACCTCTTCTCTATTTTGCTTCAACCTCTTTCTTATTTCAGTAATTTCTTATTTAATTCCTCTTAATCTTTCTACTTTCACTTATATTTCCCTCTCCCACATTTTATTTCTTCTTCTTCCTTACATCGAGTCTTTTTCCTCTTAGTTTTTACCCGTCATCCCTTTCTTACTCTTTTCGCTCTTTCTTTCTCTCTCTGTTTTTTTGCTCCTCTTCGCCATCAAGTCGACCACATCAGCTTGCAAGGACACACCAACGAGTGAGGTTTGAGGTCTTTTCCATGACGATTTTTTTGTGTGTGTTTTTCTACTTCGTCCTGTTGTTTGTGGTCTCCAGGTCACGGTCTCCTTCCCCTCAAGCCCCCCCCCCCAGCCCTTTCCTCTTTCTACCCCATTTCCTTAACCCCTTCCTTCCATCTCCCACTCCTCTACCTTTCCTTCCAACTTTCATTCCTCCCAACCCACCACCTTCCCTTCCATTTCCTCCACCTCCTTCCTCTTCCATCTCTCCCCACCTTCTTTCCCTCCCCCGTCCCATCCCTTCCCCCTCCCTACCCCTTTCCTTCCACCTACTCCCCCTTCCCCTTCCATTTTCTCCACCAACCCCTCCCTTCCTATCCCCCCATTCCTTCCCCTTCTCCCTCCCTTTCTCCTTCCTCTCTCCTTTCCCTTCCCCTCTCCCCCCTCCTCTCCCTCTCCATTCCTGGTCAGTAGCACGTTGTTGCATGATTGCAGTCTGGTGAATTACGATATCTGCATGATATGTTTTTGCAATCAACTCATCGATAATCTCTACATGTCTGGTGAGGTCAGATTAAAGGGTTTAGGATTTTTATGTTTGTGTGTACAGTCACGAGCTTAAGTTTCTGTACATCTCTATATTTTGGTGGTGGAGGAAATTTAGTTGATATTAACTGTTATGTAACTTTTTAGTATACATAATATACATGAATAATACAGTCATTTAATCCCTTGATATACACAGAATACAGAAAATATACATAGTTTTATTATAACCTTAAATATACGATATATACAATTTTCAACAAGCTTTAAAATACATATTAAAATATAACCTGATATTGTATTTACGCTGATGTATTTTATTCCATTTATTTAAAGAATAATATAGTTTTTTCTCGTTGTTTTTATTATAATTTTTCCGCGATATTTTTTTTGGCATGAATTTATAATGTTGTATTAATGTATGTTATATCTCTTCCACACACACACACACACACACACACACACACACACACACACACACACACACACACACACTTGATCACTCCTTACTACTCATTGAAATCCCCCGATGCCCAGGTCACGAATCCCACGGTAAAAAAACAAAAACAATTAAAAAATCCCTAATCCCTAATTACACCACCGACTCTTCCCAACAGAAAAAAACACATTCCACAGCAACAAACACCTCACATATACCCACACACACAAACACTCCTCACATATACCCTCACACAAACACTCCTCACATGCCCCACACACAAACACCTCACATATACCCACACACACCACATATACCCACACACAACACCGCATATACCCACACACAAACACTCCTCACATACCCACACACAAACACCCCTCACATATACCCACACACAACATTCCTCGCATATACCCACACACAAACACCCTCACATATACCCACACACAAACACTCCCCACATATACCCACACAAACACCCACCTCACATATACCCACACACAAACACTCCCTCACATATATACCCACACACACAAACACCCACTCCTCACATATACCCACACACAAACACCCACTCCCTCACATATACCCACACACAAACACCCACTCCCTCACATATACCCACACACAAACACTCCCTCACATATACCCACATACAAACAAACACGACCCCCCCCCTTCAATAAAAAAGGGGGTCAGAAATTGGCTTGCTTAAAGATACATAAACAGGTATCTTTACTTTTTATTTAATATTGTAAAGAGGAAGACGGTGGTGCGTGTGTGTGTGTGTGTGTGTGTGTGTGTGTGTGTGTGCGTGTGTGTGTGCGTGTGTGTGTTTTTGTCGTGTGTCTGAGAGCACAGCGGGGATGGCCGTGTGCGCGCTGGTCAGTATTTAATTCCTCGATAATAAAGTTTGTTAATTGCCTTCACCTGCTGTTGGCCGTGACGTCACCCGGCCCGGGCCCAATAACTTGCCCCCAGCGGGAGTCTTGACAGCCAATCAGGAGCCACGAGAGGGCAAGTTTGGTCTCTCTCTCTCTCTGTGTCTCTCTGTCTCTCTCTGGGTCTGTGTATCTCTGTCTCTTTCTATCTGTCTGTCTGTCTGTCTGTTTTGTCTCTCTCTCTCTCTCTGTCTCTCTCTGGGTCTGTGTCTCTCTCTCTGTCTCTGTCTCTATCTGTCTGTCTGTTTGTCTGTCTGTCTGTCTGTCTGTCTGTCTGTCTCTCTCTCTCTCTCTCTTCCCCGCCTTACCCTCCCCCCCTGTCTCTCGCTTTCTCTCTCTATCTTCTTCTCTACTCTTTCTTCACTAACACTTCTCCTTCTCTTTCTTTCCTTGTCTCTCTTTTTTATTCTCTCTCCTTCTCTCTTCCTCGCTACCCCTCCGTTCACATCCCTTAGTTATGGCCAATGTCATTTCTTAATTCCTTTATTCTTATCGTCTTTTAGTCCACCATTTTATTTCCTTCGTTATCCTTTTCTATTTAGTTTTCCTGTATCTTTCATTTTCTTCACTCGTATGTAAATTATCTCTCCTCTTCCCCCTCCCTCCCTCCCTCCCTCTCTTCTTTCCCTCACGCCTTCCCTCCTTCCCACCCTTTAAGCCTCCTCCTCTCCTATCCCCCTTCTTTCCTACCTTCCTCTCTCACGCCTTCTCTCCCTCTAAGTATATAAGACTTCCTATATAACGTGACAGAGAGAGAGAGAGAGAGAGAGAGAGAGAGAGAGAGAGAGAGAGAGAGAGAGAGAGAGAACAGCGACTTACGAAGAGTGTTCTATCATTACCTGTAATTAAATGTATTTTACCTATACCTGCCCTTATTACCCAACATATACCTGCATCCTTTTACCTGTACCTGTCCTGATGTTCATAAATTAATGAAGGAAAGCAATGTGTCAATGGTGTGTCTTGTGTCATATAGAGATCTGCAAGGTGTCAATGGTGTGTCTTGTGTCATATAGAGATCTGCAAGGTGTCAATGGTGTGTCTTGTGTCATATAGAGATCTGCAAGGTGTCAATGATGTCTTGTGTCATGTAGAGACTTGCAGCTTGTCACGTCCGGTTCTGCTGTCGCTATTAATTTAAACTGCGGATATTGTGGCATCCGGGTATATAATGCTGTGTGGTTAGAGTGTCCTTATGTAGCTGACAGCGAGGGAGGGAAGGAGAGAAGGAAGGAGGGAGAGAAGGAGGGAGGGAGGGAGGGAAGGAGAGAGGGAGGGAGAGGGAGTTTGGTGGAGTGATGAGTGAAGATGACTGTGGATAACTCTACGGTGAGGATGAAGGGTGTGGGTAAAGGGTGAAGGTGAGTGTGAGGATAAGTTCATGAGATCAATATTTACCCCAAAAGTAACTAAATAACTAGAAAAACCTAAGAAGGTAACTCTTCTTTTATGCTGTCTGTCTGTCTGTCTGTCTGTCTGTCTGTCTGTCTGTCTGTCTCCTCTACCTTACTGTGGACAAGAGCCGTGTGTGTTGTGTGTGTGTGTGTGTGTTGTGTGTGTGTGTGTGTGTGTGTGTGTGTGTTAGTGTGTGTGTGTCGTGTCGTGTTAATGGGTTGTGGTCCTCTCTCAACTAAGCCAGGACCCTCCCATACGCCTATTCTCCCTGGCAACTCCCTGAAGAAATCCAGGTTAAAGTACTAGGTCTTATCAACTCCCTTCGCCCTCCCTCTTCCCCCTACTCGTATCCCTCTTCTCCCTTAATCTCCCTACCCTATCCTCCTTTCCTCCCTTCCCCCCATCCCTCTTCCACCACCTCAGGCCCTCTTGCTTTCTTTATTCCCTCCTCGCTATTCTTCCTCTTTTTATTCCCCGCTGTGTGCTGGATTCCTAGACCTGACGGAATGGAAGGGGTGGGTGGGGAGGGGTACACGAGAATGGGTTGGTCTGTATGTTTGTCTGTATGGACGTCCATCCATAAACTGAATGAGAGAGAATTCAATGATTTTTATGAGTATTTTTTTTTATCTGCAATCTACACCTGGGAGTGAATCACAGGTGAATATTTGATAATTTTGAAAATAATTTTTGATAATTAATTAGATGAAAAAAATACCCCCCCCCCAAAAAAAATAATAAAAAAATATACTGATTTATCTCACCGAAGAAAAACAAAAAACAAAAACAAAATAATACAAAACAAATCACCACGTCATCACTGCTGCCTTTACTTCTTTCAGCCCCTTTAAAAAATATACCTGTGAAACCACCTTAGATTCTCGTTAAACCCACCTGACCACCTCCCTTAAACCTCTCCATTGGGTCTACAACACATAACAGTCTCTTTGGTTCTCAGTGTTCACGAGACAACTGTGTGGGTATAGAGTCATTTCTTGTTAACCGTAATGCTCTTCCCGGTGTTGTGCAGGATGTCGATGAACAAATTGTAATCTTAAGAACATATTTAATTATAATGAACATTTAGGGAACACGCTGAAGAACACATGGCAGTCACAGAACTTATAATGGTCGTAAGAACATATAAATACTCTCTGCTCCAGCGTCCAGAATATAAAGTGTACAGTACTTCGTGTGTCCTGAATATCAAGCGGCCAGTACACCTAGCGGCCAGTACACCCAGCGGCCAATACACCCAGCGTCCAATACACCCAGCGGCCAATACACCCAACGTCCAGTACACCCAGCGTCCAGTACACCCAGCGTCCAGTACACCCAGCGGCCAATACACCCAGCGTCCAGTACACCTCAGCAGGCCCAGTACACCCAGCGTCCAGTACACCCAGCGGCCAATACACCCAACGTCCAGTACACCCAGCGTCCAATACGCCCAGCGTCCAGCACACCAGCGGCCAGTCGTCCAGTACACCCAGCGGCACCCAGCGTCCACACCCAGCGTCCAGTACACACCAGCGGCAATACACCCAGCGGCACAAGCGTCCACACCCAGCGGCCAATACACCCAGCGTCCAATACCAGCGGCCAGTACACCCAGCGTCCAGCGTACACCCAGCGGCCAGTACACCCAGCGGCCAATACACCCAGCGTCCAATACACCCAGCGGCCAGTACACCCAGCGTCCAGTACACAGGTGGTGGTAATAGAGTCATTCCCCGCCGGTCATAACTCTTGTGTTCTTCCCGGGATGTAATGAGGTATTGCTGGACATCACATGCATATTTATGTTCCTTATGAGGGCCTTGTTGGGGCGAGGGGCGAGGAGCGAGGAGGGCTCTTGTGGTGGTCAGAGGAGGAGAGAGAGAGAGAGAGAGAGAGAGAGAGAGAGAGAGGCGTAACTGGATTTATACGATTCTGGTGTATCCGATAGTTTCTCGTAGATATTTTTATAGAAAGATGTTGTTGGTTGAAGGAGAAAAGCCTTCGTAAGCTGTTGTCCTTCGTCAGGAATTTCGGCAAGATGTCTCTAGCTTTTTCATAGGGGCTTCGTGGTCTTTTCCCTTCGTTAGGAATGTTTCCCACAGGTGTTTTGGGGAGACGAGAGATTATAGCAATCGTTCCCCTTTGCCTGGAATTTCTTCAGAATGTTTCTCATTGTTTCATAGGGAAGAAGATAGGGGCCATCGTAACCTCTTACTCTCCGTCAGGAATTTCGATTAAGGGTGAGAAGGGATGGGAAGGGAGGTCGGTGGGCGTCGGTCTTCCAGAAGGACTAAATGTTTTGGTTGGCTTCCACAACCTTTGATCTTCCCCCATTCCTAAAATGATGTTGGTGGTGGAGGTGATGGTGATGGTGGTGGTAGTGGCGGTGATGGTAGTGGTGGCGGTGCTGGCGGCGGTAGTGGCTGTGGTGGCGGTGATGTGGTTGAGGCAGGGGTCAAGTCAGGGCTCCAGGTGGTTGCTGATGAAGACACTCCTACATGTACTTAACGGTGGTTTTCACAGTCTCGTTGACCCCCTCGTGACCTTTATGAACTCGGGAAAGGAGCCGACATTCTTATGGAAAAAGGGGGGAGGAGGAGGAAGGGTGCATATCTTACACTATTTTTATTTTCCCTTTTAATGAGACCATGATGCGTGTAGGAGCTTATGATACGGCCAATGAATTTTTATCCTCGAATTGATTTGAGGAATTAAACGCTATTGGTGTCTGGTGTGTTGGGGTCGTGTCCTGGTGTGAGACTTGAGTGTTGCGTATCTTAGTTCATGTCACTTCCCTATCTCTTATTTATCACAATTTCTATTATTTTCTTTTATTTCTTGGTAGATATAGAGATATATATCGAAATAAGCAAGAAGAAAAACAAAACAAAACATAGAAACTTGTAAATCAAATAAATATACATTTTTATTTCAAATTCCGAGCACTCTTGAACGTTCCTCTCCAAGGCCACCAACACTTAGACACTCACTCACACGGCCGCGTCTCTCATAGTCCATCACTATTTACATGACAACGGCGTATAAGAAAAAGGCAAACATTAATGGAGTAAAGTCGCGAGTGCATTTTGTGGTCCTTCTCCCCTAGAAGCAGTTAAGGACGAACCAGCAACCTCCGTGATTCTAGGGGAAGATCGTTAACGGCTCGGGGGGGGGTTGCCATGTCGCCAGATCCCTCACTCGCCGTCTTACAAGTTCAATTTTCTCTCTTTAACCACTAAATATTCCACTTTCTACCCTATTCACGAATCCAGTAATATAATTTATTAGTTTATTTCTCTTCCCATCGTAGAAGGTATAATAATAGAGGATAAAGCTTGATATTATTGAAAAAAGAAGGGAAAAAAATACGTCTAGCGAAAAGTCAACACACGATCCCTCTCTCCAAGTCGACTGTGGCCAGAAGAAAAATGACGACTGCCGGCCGAGGGTCTGGTGTCTTCATTAGCCCTCGGCCCAGAGATGGAAGTTTTTCTGTTTTCTTATCTTAGATACCAAGGATAGGACGTAATTGAACGGGAAGCACCTCCATTATATAGCAGGATGGGTGTGGGGGGGGGACTGTGAAGGAGGAGGAAGAGAAGGAGGGGTGTGGCACTGAAGGAAACCCAGGGAATTAGGGAGAGAGAGATAAAGAAGAGAAACAGAAACGAAAAGGAACAGTATGCCTCCTTGGTGGTGTATATCTTATTCTCTCTACTTCTGTGTTTACATAGGTTTACATATTGTATATATTAATCAATAAATTAATACATAAGTAGATAATATTAAGTACGGGAGTGCCTGAAGGGGTTGGGGGGTGCCTTCCTCTCCCTGGCAGAAATGACGATTTTTTCTCACTTTTCCGCTCACAAAATGGCGCCGTTCCTCCTTTTACACCATAAATTCTGGAACGGACGTCCATCTCTGCATTAACAAGAGACTTCTGACTGGACATACGAGATGGAGGACAGTCCCAAAAGACCCTATTTGTATGCTAGGCCTACTGCTGCTGGCGTCCCCTCCTACACCATCTTCCCATCCCACCCATCCTCCCCCTGCGCCTCCTCCTCCTTTTTCTCCTCTTTCTCTCCCCACCCCAATTCCCTAAGGCCATTTCATTTCCAGGAATGGGGGTGGGGTGGGGGGACTGAGCTAATATCATGGATATTCAAGGGCCTCTGATCTAAATAGGAGACAATTATGGATTTCTATTTACGTTTGTCTCTGTTACAAAGAGAGAGAGAGAGAGAGAGAGAGAGAGAGATTGATTAGGAGGAAGGGTAAGAGGAGGGGAGAAAATAGAAAGGGGAGAAGAGAAGAGGAGATAAGTAGCCAAGAGATGTGTGTCTTCATGTCAGGGGAGAAGAGATATTGGCTATTTAATCTTCTGCTACTTGACCCATCAACCATTTGTCAGGGACGATGGTGGAGAGTTTCTTGTATGTTGTGTTCCGGTGGTTATCTCTCTCTCTCTCTCTCTCTCTCTCTCCCTTTCCCTTCATACGAGCTCAGGGAAATGTATTCAGAAACTTTACATAATTTCACTGTAATAATTCCCAAAACAACAATGTAGATACAGTTGTAAGTACAGGTACAGGTGTGAATACAAATACAGGTAAAGAAGTTTCACACGAATGTAAAGAGGTTTTAGGGGTAAGGGGAGAGAGTTTAAGGGGTAAGAGGATAGGGCTCAGGGAATGAGAGAAAAAAGGGTTGAGGGAGTAAGGGGAAGAAAAGTTTAGTGGGTGGTGGGAAAGGCTTTGAGAGTAAGAGGAAAGGGGAGAGGAGGTGGTTTTAAGGGGTGAAGGATAAAGGGGGGAGGGGAAGAGGGAGGGGTTTAGGGGGTAAGCAAGATCACCCCCTGAGGAATATTTGTCGAAGCAGCGTTTCCGTTGGTTGGTATAAGTTTTTTATGATGCTATAAACAGGTGATATATTGAAGGTGGAGGGAAGGGGGAGGTGAGGTGGAAGGTGGGGGGGGTAGGTGGAAAGGAGGAGGTGGAAGGGGATAGGACGTGGTGTGTGTAGGCGCATGGCTCCTCCTTTCCTCCCCCCCCCCCATAACGCCTCACCCTTGCTTATTGAGGGGGGGAGGGGAGGATCAGGTGTAAGTTTAAAGGGGGGTGGGGTGAGGGGGGTTGATGGGAGAGGAAGGTTGTCAATGTTACCACTACAACCACCACCACCACCACCAACCTTACACTACAACCACCACTACTACCACCATCTCTACCCCTACCATCACCACCACCAACCCTACACTACAACTACCACTACCACCACCATCACTACCCCTTCCCTACAACCACTACAGTCATCACCACCATCACCACCCCTACACTACTACCACCATCACTATCCCTTCCCTACAACCACTACAGTCATCACCACCATCACCACCCCTACACTACCACCACCATCACTACCCCTTCCCTACAACCACTACAGTCATCACCACCATCACCACCCCTACCCTACCACCACCATCACCCCTTCCCTACAACCACTACAGTCATCACCACCATCACCACCCCTACACTACCACCACCATCACTACCCCTTCCCTACAACCACTACAGTCATCACCACCATCACCACCCCTACACTACCACCACCATCACTACCCCTTCCCCACAACCACTACAGTCATCACCACCATCACCACCCCTACACTACCACCACCATCACCAAAGACTCTTATCTCCTCGCCCACACACTATAGTGTACTCGCCTCGCCCCTCCTACACACCATCCTCTCCTAAATACACTTCTCTCCCGTGTTCACATCTGCTCTCCTCTTCCACCAGTTCTTCCCCTTCCATCAGATTTACTCTATTACACACTTGCACTCTTTCCTCGTCGCGTAATTCTCTCTTTCGTCCTCTTTTATTCACCTTTGTGTCGTCCTATTCCTCCCTCGTTACCACATTCATATCTTCTCCATTTGACTATACTTCACATTCTTCTATTTCTTCTCATCTACTATTCTTCCCCATCACTTGCTTTAGAGAGAGGTAGTTCTTTCCCCATCACTCCCTCACTTCTCACTCCAGGAATTTGGAAAGCCACAGTGTCGAGGTTGTCAGACGCATTAGAGAGGATATTCCATTGAGGCTTCAGTTGTATGCAGATTCCCAAGGCTTACACGAAGCCTCACTTGTAAACAGTTATTAGTGGTTCATGAAGCTTTATTTTGTCGAGTGTGTAGGATGATTCCAGGATACCGTAAAGCCTCATTTGTCCTTGAAGGAAACAAAATTCTAGTCTGAGCGTCACTGGAGGAATGGTAGGGTGGCTAAGGTAAGAGGGGTGGGGTTGGGGGGGAGGGGCACCTGGGGAGCTGCTCCCTGCTGATTATCGCTCTATCACACGACGCGGACAAAATTTACATAGCATTCTAATCAAGATGGTCGACTGGCCAGATAGGAGAGAAAACATGGAGTCTGTCCCTTGATTGAGGGATGATAACGCCTCCGTCTAGAATATAGGAGACAGAGATACATATTTTGATGATTTGACTACTCGACCATTCCCAAGGAGGAGCTGGTATGAGGTTCCTCGACACTTGACTCTAAAGGTAAAACGCCTTCCTCCTCCTGGCGTAAATCAGCTGAGATATGATGACAAGTGGCTGGCGAGGTCTCTTGTGCCACTGAAGTATTAAGGGAGAACCTGACCGAAAGAGCTACACCTGGAAGAGCTGAAAGGTTCAACAGGGTTCACGACTTTCATGCTTATCTCTCTCTCTCTCTTTCCTTCTTAACTCCTTATGTGATGAGGTCAGGTTTCGTTTCCTGTTTCTTGGGGTGTAATTATTGTTCTGTTGATGGTTATGGGGCAACCTTAAGCACTTATTTCCTCCAGCAAACCATCGAGGTAACTATAGGCGTTGTGTTGCTCAAGAGTTAAAAGGTTTAACATTACAGATTGGTTTCTATTTACTATTTAATTTAGGAAAGTTCTTTAGTAACTAAGGCTGTATAGTACTAATAAAATCATCCTATCAATATTTTAAGTTTATTGATTATTACTATATGTTTCTTCGATAAAATAAAATACTGAGTGACATATAATAATTTTCTGTTGTATATTTATAAGTTATAATAAATCAGATACTTAAAACATCTGAATAGAATGAGAGGAAGCGACTTAAAAACAAAACAAAAAAACATTTCCTCGTTTCAGATTAAAATACGGAAATTGTAAAAGAAAATCACCAAAATATGTTCTTAAAATTCATTCCCCTTTTCTCTCTCTCTCTCTTACACACAAACACACACTCACATATTCCTCTCTCTCTCTTTCTCTCTCTCACGCACATACACAAATACACGCACACATGTCCTCTCTCCCACCCCTCTCTCTCTCTCTCTCCCCCTCAGTATATCATACACTCTGGGCCAAAATCTCTCAAACAGTCGATAAAATCTCAATAAGAGTCACATGAAAATTTCCAATTTAAGGCAGGACCGACAGGGCTCTGTGAGTGAGTGGGTTATGGCGTCGAGCTAACTCTTTTTTCCACTCTACTTGACCCAGTCACTAGCGCCACTAAACCCCTTAATCTACAGCCACTTAACCCCTTAATGTACTGCCACTTAGACCCTAAATCTGGTACTACTATGCCATTTATTTTGGTGCTACTTAACCCCTTAATGTACGGCCACTTAGCCCTTTAATCTGGTTCTACTTTACCCTTTAATATTGTGCCATTAAAAACTCCTTGATTTAGTGGCAATCTGCAACTTCCCGGTTACTTTTGAGTTCCTTCAATTTATGTCACTTGACCACTTAACCTGCTATTACTGTGCCACTTTGCTAGCACTAATAAACCCATTTCTTTACATCATTAATAATTCTGCCACTTAGTCCCTTCACTGGTGCCATTAACCTGAGATTGGCCACTTAAACCCGTCAACTGACACCACTTAACCTTTTTTGGGGTATTTAACATTTAATAGGTCCAATTATAGTTCCCATTTAACTAAATAATAGCTGTTAGATCCTATTTATATTTCATTATTTTTTACCTTCGTTGACCCTAATGCCATCTCACGTCTCAGGGCCAACTAATGATTCGGGCCACCTCACGTCTCAGGGCCATCTTAAAACTTGGGGTCACTTCACGATTCAGATCACCTCATGACTCAGGACCACCTCATTATTCACGGCCACCTCACGACTTTGGGTCATCTTACGATTCATGGCCACTTCACGACCCAGGGCCACCTCACGACCTGGGACCACTTCACGACTCACGGCCACCTCACGACTCAGAACCACCTCACGACTCAGAACCACCTCACGACTCAGAACCACCTCACGACTCAAGGCCCTCTCACGACTCAAGGCCCTCTCACGACTCAGGGTCCTCTTACGACTCAGGACTCTAAAACAATGCACTAAAACGCTAAGGGTAAGGGGGGTGAGGGAAAAGGGAACCGAACCGAAGATCCTGAGGTTTCAACATTCCACCATACTCGCCACTAATGTTTGACGCCGATTTTAATGGTCCCCTACCACTCGACTATCTGCTGCTCCTGCTGTCGTCTCCTGTTGGTAAATTTGTCTGCTGGTGGAGGTGTTGCTGCTGTTGTCTTCTGCTGCTGGTAAACTTGTCTGCCGGTGGAGGTATTACTATGTCTGCTGTCACCATTTCTCTGCTGGTAATGATAATACTACTGCTGTTAAATATACAGTTTACACCTTAGAGAAAATAATTGACATTTTCTTCTTCTCTCTTTCAGCGTCTGGTGGCCGGGTTTCCGTTGAGAAGGTAAGCGAAGTGTTGGGCATTTATTCAAGTCTTCCTCGGATATTGTACAAGGAATCCCTATTATGGTAAGTGTACATTAGATAGGGAGTACGTACATGGTATCCCTATCATCGGGTATGTGTACATTAGTCAGGAAATAAGTCCACGGAGTCAAATAATACATTTTATTAATCGTAAGAGAAGGAGGATCGTAGGGGCCGTCAACACACGATAACACAAGACTGAGGACAGCAGGCAAAACAATAAGGAAGGAGAGTTACAATTGTCCTCGTAATAAAGTTGGCGGCAGGAGAACGCAATTACCGTCACACCCTGAGACAGACAGACACACACACACACACACACACACACACACACACACACACACACGGATAAACGGACGCTGCTGTATATATGTATTTGTGTGTGTGTATGTGTACTGTAAGACGTCTGTGGCACTCAGGAGGGGGCGCCACAACACGCGCAGGGCCACTTTCCTCTCCTCCGTCACGTACAGCTTGGTCCCATGTGCTTCATCTCTAAAAAAAATTCCTTCTGATAAATTAATATTATTCAACGCTGCGTCACCACCATTACTGCTACTGCTGGAGTGAAGGAGGAGAAAGAGGAGGAGCAGCAGCAGGAAGAAGAGGAGATAGGAGAAGGGAAGAGTTGGAGGGGGGGAGAGAGGAGTAGGAGAAGGTGAAAGGCATGGGGGATTGGAGGAAGGAAGGAAAGAGGATGGAGGGAGTTCCTGAGAAGCTAGAGAAGGATGGAGGAGGATGAGGAAGAGAAGGAAGAAAGAGAAGGAGGAGGAGAAGGAGGAGGAGGAGGAGGAGGAGGAGTAGTAGAGATGCCGCAGGATGAAGGAGGGGGAAGAGGAAGAGGAATAACTGGTGAGGATGATTCATCTTAATTCTGTTATATTATCTGAGTCGGTGCCAGATATGTCGTCTTCCCCAGTGCCAACATCAATGACAACCATAGTGCCAACATCAATGACAACCACAGTGCCAACATCAATACCAACCACAGTGCCAACATCAATACCAACCACAGTGCCAACATCAATACCAACCACAGTGCCAACATCAATACCAGCCACAGTGCCAACATCAATACCAACCACAGTGCCAACATCAATACCAACCACAGTGCCAACATAAATACCAACCACAGTGCCAACATCAATACCA
The DNA here is from genome assembly GCF_018991925.1 of Homarus americanus. Lineage (NCBI taxonomy): Eukaryota > Metazoa > Arthropoda > Malacostraca > Decapoda > Nephropidae > Homarus > Homarus americanus. Next base: position 461,531 of record NW_024728725.1, on the reverse strand, counting down.
ACCACAGTGCCAACATCAATACCAGCCACAGTGCCAACATCAGCCAGCCACAGTGCATCAATACCAACCACAGTGCCAACAATACCAACCACAGTGCCAACATCAATACCAACCACAGTGCCAACATCAATACCAACCACAGTGCCAACATAAATACCAACCACAGTGCCAACATAAATACCAACCACAGTGCCAACATCAATACCAACCACAGTGCCAACATCAATACCAACCACAGTGCCAACATCAATACCAACCACAGTGCCAACATCAGTGCCAACCACAGTGCCAACATATTCCCGCAGCACAGCCACATCTCTTGGCTTGTATTTAATGGCTACGAGTGTGTTGAATATATACATACATACATACATACATACATACATACATACATATATACATACATACATACATACATACATACATACATGAAACTATACCATTTGCATCTTTCTGTTTTTGATTTTGATTACTTTTTTGGTGTTGTTTTTTCCGGGTTGCCATATCATTGTCTATCCTTCACTTCACTCCCAGTAACTCCGACAAGACGTATTTTACCGAGTATTATTCACATACCTTTTCCAAAAAACTTCCCAAAACTCAGTCAAATTATCTCATCATCAGTCTCTCTCTCACACACCCACACATTACCTTGATCATCACCCTCACATTCTTTCCTCCCTCAATACCCCCCCCCTTCCTCCCTTCCCTCCCCCCACCTAAGAAAGTAAATAAACAAGGAAAGGAAAATATCAAACACGATTTTTTTCTCTTCCTTGGAATTTACATACAGAGCGAAGAGAGATCTAACGAGTTTCTTCTTTTTTATTTATTCTTTTTTTTTTTTTGCTATTTATTCTCTTCGTCCCACCCTTCAGAAATTTCCTCTCTTCCTTATGACATTCTAGAGTTTTTTCTCCTTTTGATATAAACTTTTGTAGGAGGAGTGTTGTTGTTGTTTTTTTTTTGTAGGGGTTTTAATACTCGACTTTATGTTTGGGAGTTGGAGGTGCGGAGTTTCCCTTGTGGCTCTATGTTGAGGATTCTCGCCCCTTCCTTCTCCTCTCCTCTTCCCCCTTCCTTATCCTCCTTCACGGGTCTTCCTCCCTCCTCCTCTCTCTCTCCCCCCCCTCCTGGCCCCTTGTTGGACTGTTCTGTGATCTTTTCGTTCACACTCTTCCATTTTATTATCTTTGTCTGGTTTTCCTTCTCTTTCTTCTCTCGCCCTGCTCTTTCCTTCCTCCCTCTCTCATGCAACATCTTTTTCTCCTTTCTCTTCTCCTCCTTCTCCCCTTCTCCTCCATTTGTTGTTTACTTTCTCCCTACTCATTTTTCCTTCTCTGTCTCCTTCCATCATCTTCCTCTCCTCCTTTTCCTCTTTTCCTCCTTCTCTTTCTTTCCTCCTCCTTTATCTCCTCCTTCTCTTTCTTTCCTTCTCCTCTTCATCCTCATCCTTACCCATCTCCTCCCCCCCTACTCCCCTTGCCTTGTCCTCTCTCCTAACTCATTCCTCTCTCTCTCTCTCTCTCTCTCTCTCTCTCTCTCCTAGCTGCCAGCTCCTACAATTTGGAGAGATCTGGAGCATGAAATTCAGGATGCTCTCCGCCATTTCCCCGGGCAGAACCATGGCTCTCAAACCCCTTTTAGAGAAAACTAGTCCTTAATCTTACACCTCTATGACAAAAACCGAAACAAAAGACAACAAAAACAAAAACAAATTACAAAATGACGAATATATTGTTATATTATTTACTGCATTTTGAAGGTCATTGTTATAAGTAAGTGTTCGTAGTAATGGGGTCTTCGTGGTGTATAGATGTTGAATACGGAGGAGCAGGGTGTATCGGCTAGACCTCGCTATTACAAACATTATGTCTTCAATCTTTTATTTTTCTCAATGTTCTTTTATATTTACGAGGATGAAGAACAACCACGTAATTATAATCTTGTGGATTTTTCTATAATAAGTTTTCCTGGCTGAGGTGTTCTGGAACCTCTTATGAGATGTCAGACTCTCAGGGTTCGACTGTATACAGAATCGGATCCCGCCTCTCGCCATGACGTCTCGGGAGATGTGCGCCACGATGCCTTTGTGTGCCGATCGTCTTTTGTTTGTCAGGATGGAGGATGAAAGACGAGAGGGGGGGGGAACCTATAGTGAGATGCTGGAGTTAGGATGGAGGGAGGTGCAGGGAGGATGGAGGGAGGATGGAAGGAGACGATGGGATGATGGAGTAGAGGACTGAATGAGGATGGAAAGGTGGCAGAAAGAGGATGGAATTAAATGGATAGAGGAAAAAGAGATGGTGTGCGAGTCGAGAAATGGGAGGTAAGGGGAAAAATGAAGTGTGAAGGGGAGAAGCAGGGAAGAGAAGGAGATGGGGAAGAAAGATGGGTGAGAAGGAGGGAAGGAGATTATGGAAGGAAAGTACGATGATGTGGGAAGAGGAGGAGGAAATCAAGGACGAGAATGAAGAGGAGGATGAAAAGGATGTGGAGGGAAGGAGAGAAAACAATGGAGAGGAATAGATTGGAAGAGGAGGGGAGAAGAGAGAAGAGGAGGGGAGAAGCTGGGGAGGGGAAGGAAGAAGAGGGGAGAAGGAAGAATAGGACGGGGGGGGGGGGAGAAGGAAGAGGAGGGGAAGAGGTGGGAGAAGAGGGTAAGGGAGAAAACCGGATGACCCCTCACTGTTCCAGATGAAATTAAAAACAGAAGGTTATTTCCCTTTATCCTCTTATTGTCTTTATTGTCTTATGTCTTAACGGGTCTATTTATTATTATTTTTTCGTTATTTTTTCTTTATTTTTTACTTCATCTTAATTTTCTTCTATTCTATTTATATTATTTTTTCCACTATTTTAATTTTCATTCATTTTATTTTTCATATTTTTGTTTTGTCTTTATTTAATAGAAAAACAAAAAATAATAAATAAAGTCTTCAGGAAAATGAACGAAAATATATGTGATAATTAAGGGATAAGGAGTATGTCTGAATGATTGAGGGGAAGTATAAAGACTAATAAATCAAAAGGGTAGGTGTGATAATTGAGGGTAAATACAGAGATGTGACAATTGAAGAAGGAAGGACTTGAAGGCATGATAAATGGGGAGAGAGAGAGAGAGAGAGAGAGAGAGAGAGAGAGAGAGAGAGTAAATACACACAAAGAAGAGTATTACATTTATTGCTTATGAGGACCCCCAAGTGAGATAGAATTATGCAAAACAAGACGAGTTTATCTCACCGCTCGTTAACTTGCAGTCCAATTAGGTTTTTTCTCTTCCTTTACCGTCGATAAGGATCAGAGACGTCGTCATCGCTTTTATTGAGCCGGATCATTACTGGGTCATTTTTGATACTGTGAAGTGCAGCTTAGACGGTCCCAGGTCCAGTTTGGGGGTTAAAGGGGGGTGCAGACGTGAAATATAGCTTAGGTAAAAGTTGAAGCTTAGAGGCTGGCTTGAAGCTTTTGGGGTATGAGGTGCAGTTTAGGAAGTTCAAGGTACAGCGTAAAAATTCTGAAAAACACACACACACACACACACACACACACACACACATATATATATATATATATATATATATATATATATATATATATATATATATATATATATATATATATATATATATATATATATATATATATATATATATATATATATATATATATATAAAATATATGGAACACTGGAGTGTTCATCTTGGGAGCGCCAGGCAGCGGCAGCAGAAGCCGCTACGTCTCGTTCTTGTTGCACTAAGTTTTGCCATTACTGAGCCAGGCCAGCACCACCCCTTAATGCACCTCTCTCTCTCTCTCTCTCTCTCTCTCTCTCTCTCTCTTAGTATCACCCCGTAATCCACTGTTGTTGCGCCTCCGGCCCTGTTTTATTTATTATCATTATAGTTATTATCATTATTATCCCTCTTAAAACATCATCATTGTATCAGTATATCCAGTATCATTGCTATTATTATTGACATCATCATCGTCATCATCATTATTATTATTATTATTGCCTTCCTCCTGCCCCTCTTTTCAACGTCATTTTCTCCAATATTTTCTCTGTTCTTTTCGTATCTATCTTTCCTCCTCCAATTATCTCCTCCGTCTCTGAACTACTAATTCGACTTTTATTGGCCAGTTTATCACTTCTGTTTCTTATCCTCTCTTCGGTTTCCTGTTTCTCCTGTTTTATTGCATTATTTCTGTTTCTCTTATGCATATGATAATTTTATTGGTATCTACTCTATGTTTATTGTATTTTGAAGTAGTGTGATGAAGGATTTGTGGCTGATTAGGTGGGGATTCGTGATCTGGTGAGACTGGTGATTAGGTGAGAGACTGGTGATTAGGTGAGAGACTGGTGATTCGGTGAGGGTTTGGTTCTTAGGTGAGGAAATAGTGATTAGAGATAAGTATGGAAATTAAGGGAGAAATTAGTGATTAAATAAGGGATTGGTTATTGGGAGAGTGGCTGGTGATTAGATGTGGGATTAGTGTTTTAGTAAACCTACAATATATCAAGGTAGACTCCCTCACCACCTCAGTATAATTGATCCAATCCCCCTCACCACCTCGGTATACCAGGTCCAATTCCTCTCACCACCTCAGTGTGCTAGGTCCAATCTCCCTCACCACCTCGGTATACCAAGTCCAATCCCCCTCACCACCTCGGTATACTTGGTCCAATCCCCCTCACCACCTCGGTATACCAGGTCCAATCCCCCTCACCACCTCAGTGTACTAGGTCCAATCCCCCTCCCACCACCTCAGTATACCAAGTCAATCCTGCCACCTCGGTATACCAGGTCCAATCCCCACCACCTCGGTATACTAGGCTAATCCCTCCTGCCTCAGTGTAGTAGGCCCAATCCTCACCGCACTCAGTGTAGTGGAGTCCCAATCCCTGCCACCTCAGTGTACTAGGTCCAATCTCCCTCACCACCTCGGTATACTAGGCCCAATCCCCCCTCCCTTTAATAGTATGTCAGGTCAACTTCCCTCCCCTTTCATTCTTCAGTATCTCTTCTAGGACCATTTGGCCCCTTTCCAATCCATCTTAGAACTCCTCGTCTTCTCCCTTTTCTATTCCTTCTCCCCGTCCTCTTTCTTCTCCTCTTTTTAATAATTTTCAGTGCTTGTCTCCTCCCTTTTCCACCCTTTCCCTCCTTTCATTTTTTATCCGTGTTTTTAATATTTATCAGATTGCCTTGTCTCCCTTTCTTTCTTTCCTGGACCCATTCCAATCTGCTTCAATCCTCTCCAGAATCCCCCTTCCCTTCTCTCATTCTCTCCAAAACCCCTCGTCCCCTCTCCAATTCCCTCCAGAACCCCTAGTCCCAGCTTCAATCTTCTTTAGAACCCCTCGTCCCGCTTCAATCCTCTCCTGAATCCTTCGTCCCCTCTCCCATCCTCTCCAGAATCTGCCGTGCCCCCTCCCATCCTTTCCCGGACCCCTTTCCTCTCCACTCCCCCTTCCCAATCCTCCCCCTACCTCCTCTTCGCTGTATAAACACAAGAGCGATGGTAAACAGTCATTAAATCGAGGATATGAATTTTGAAAGGAACTTGAAGGATTTTATGAGGGGTTCTCGGCCCGGGAGGACGTCCTTTATCACTCCGCCGCCGAGGGGAACGAGGGAGGATGGGTAGGAGGAGGAGGCCAGGGTAGGTAGGAAGACAGGAGGAGGAGGAGGGGGAGCAGGAGCAGACCGAGGAAGGGTAGGAGGAGGTGAGGTCAGAGAGGGTATTAAAACATTGGTCTAGGAAGAGGAGAAGGGGAAAGAGGGGAGAATAGATAGTAGGCGAAAGAGGAGGAGGAGAGGGTAGGTAAGAAGATAGGGAGAAGGAGGAGGAGAGGGTAGATACTAGGAAGATAGGGAGTAAGAGAAGAAAGAGCGACGGTAGGAAGAAGAGGTGGCAGAAGGTGGAGCAGGGGGGGGGTGGGTCGAGGGGAAGGGTAAGAAGTCCTGCCTGGAACACTTGGAGAATAGTGAGAACATGAGGCGAGCAAAGAGAGGGATAAAGAGACGACGATAACGATTAGGGGCAAATAAAAAAAGCATCAGAAATATTAGAACAAGATAATAATGAGAGAGACAGTAAGAATAGAATGGAGAGGAAGAGAAGACGATGGAAACAGAAGGAAGAGGGAAAGAAGACGATGGGAAGAGAAGGAAGAGGGAAAGAAGACGATGAAAACAAGGAAGAGAGAGAGAAGACGATGGGAACAGAAGGAAGAGGGAAAGAAGACGATGAAAACAAGGAAGAGAGAGAGAAGACGATAGAAACAGAAGGAAAAATGGGAGGAGGAGGAAGATAAGAGAACGGAGGAAACGAAGGGGAATTAGAAAGACGAGGGGATAAAGGAAGGGGGTAAGAAGTATACAGTGATTCCAGAGAAAAAACGAAACACAAACGATGTATTTTAGGTCAAGTTGTAGACAGAGAGCAGACCAATTATTCCAGGGCTCAGGGAAGCAGCAGCTGTGAAGGGCGTGAGGGTGAAGGGTGGAGGGAGAGGGTGTGTGCGTGTAGGTGTAGGGTAACAGTGAAGGGCGTAGGGTGAGGGTGTATGTAGGTATGTGTATGTATGTGTGTATGTGTACTGTATGTGTAGGTGTAGGTGACGGGTGTAAAGTGTGAGTTGTGTGTGTAGGTGACGGGTGGAAAGTGTGTGTGTGTGTGTGTGTGTGTGTAGGTGAAAGGTGAAGAGTGTGAGTGAATGTGTTTGTGTGTGTGTGGGGGGGGGGGCTGGAGATGAGGGGAGGCCGACCTAATGAGGGGGAAGGGGAGTAGGACCGGATCTTTAGGGTGAGGGGAGCTACAAAATGGTTCTTTAGATAGCGCTGGGGTGCGAATTGCTGCTAATAGAGAAACGGCTCACTGGGACATCGTGACCCTCCTTAATATATGTGGTGGTGACGACGCACAAGACGCAGAAAACGCAAAAGACGTATAATAAAGACCCACAACACGCACTAAACGAACATGACGCACTTGGAAGACGTAAAAGGCGGACGGGATGAACATAACACATAAACAGTAAGAGACGCACAAGACGTAAAAGACGCATATGACGCACAAGACGCATAAAAAGCAGAAGACGTACAACACCGGAAAAAACTACTGTAGAAGAGCCTGAAGGAAAGACGCAACTCTGCTTTATTATTCAGATTTACTCTCCTACTTACTTCATTGATTTGAGACGGGAGAAGAGAGAGCAGCGTCATTCCATCAAGCCCTTCTGCGTTCTCTTTTCTGCCTTGTGCGTCTTGTGCGTCTTGTGCGTCTTGTGCGTCTTGTGCGTCAATGTGCTTCGTTACTTACTGTACATTCGTATTTGAGAACATTATGACTCTGATGTTTTGTTACTGTTTGTGTGAAGAAATGTGGAAAGATAATGGAAATTTTTATAGTGCTCGGAAATAATTTGTCTTTTAGGGGCAATGTTCGGAAATTATTATGGTATATCTACATCAGTGGAGAGATGATGGAACTTTTTACAATATCTAGCGATGGAAAGAAGATAATTATGACTTATCAGCGATAGAAATTATAATATGTAGATTGATACATTCGAGGATGTATCGAGTGTTGGAGTTTTACATAAGACCCCATATATGTAGCTGCTGGTTCCTCTTACACTCCTCTTCATCGATTCTACCTCTGTCTTAAACTCACACAAGACACACACACACACACATACACACACACACACACACACACACACACACACATACATACACACACACAATACTTTAGTCTTTGTCCTTCAATATATCAACATTTCAACACTCCTTCTAGGATTACTTTATTTTTAGGCCTATTGTATCTTATCCGTAGGCCTACTGTATCTTATCCTTAAGCCTACCTTAACCTCATTCTTAGGGTTATCTTATAGGCCTATCCCAAACCTACTCACCCTTGGGCCTATCAAACAAAACACCCCATTATTCCTCCTATGAAGTCCCGTATCGAGGTCACCGAGGTTTTCCACCCCATTCCTTAACCTCCTTCTTGAGTCCCCATTCACCAATTACCCATTTCTCCATCACCAATCACAAGCACCAGAATCAGAGACCACACCTCCTAATTTTCAAATCCCCATTTCTCCATTTTTCAATCCCAACTCCCTTATTTCCCAATTTTCTTAGTCCATTTCCGGCCACACATTAGAGAGAGAGAGAGAGAGAGAGAGAGAGAGAGAGAGTTAAAAGATACCTGACTTAACATAACACCTTAAAAATCCTACAAGCTTATCAGGTAGTAGAAGATGAGATGGGGGTGGGGGGGGGGCAAGAGGGACAGATTGGGGGAGGGGTCAGAGAAGGAGGGGAAGGGGGAAGGGAGAAGTAGAGGTTAGGGGAGAGGGTAAAGAGATTAGAGAGTTTTAGAAGGAAAAGGGGGAGGAAAAGGAGAGATGGGAAAGTTAGAGGGGTTAGGAGCGAGGGTTAACAGGAGGAAGAGAAGAAAGAAAGGGAAGAGGGGTATAGAGATAGAAAACTTTGTGTCATTTATAACTCTCCTTTTCGAGGCATTAAAACGCTTTACTGGGAAACTTAGACGACCATTCCCTTGCATTTTAGGCCAAACTTACCCCCTCGGCTAGAAACTTTCCCGGGAGAATTTAATACTTTATCCACAGTGAGTCTATCTCTTATTGAAAATGGATCCCTCTTTACGGCTCTAGGGATTATGCTAACAATTAGGGGGGCGTTGTGGGAGGAGAGGGAGTAGGTGGGGTGAGGGAGGAGAGGGAGTGGGTGGGGTGAGGGAGGAGAGGGAGGAGGATGAGTGGGTGTGGTGGGTGGGTTGTGGGTTGGTTGTGGGTTGTGGGAGGAGAGGGATGGAGAGGGGTAGAAGGGAATGATGGGATTTAGAGTTGGGTGTATGTATGTGGGATGGGAGGAGGTATGATGGGGAGAGAGAGAGAGAGAGGGATTTGATGGGGGTGTGGTGAGGGACTTGGGAGGGGGGGGATTAGGGAGGGCTTTGGGAGGTTCTGGTGGGAGGAGTAGGGAGTGTATGGTGAGGGATTAGGGAGGGATAACATCTTTCAGAACTCACCATTTTTTATCATCTTTGGTGTCCCCAGATAACTCTGTAGATTTCTCAGTGGGTCTCAGCATCTCTCAGCATCTCCGAGCATCATCATCCAGCATTTCCCAACATCTCTCTGCGCCCGCCAGCATCTCCCAGCATCTCCCAGTGCCCTCCATCTCCCATCATCTCTCAACGCCCACCATCATCATCACCCATCACCTCTCAGCGCCCACCATCATCTCCCAGCATCTCTCAGCACCCACCTTCATCTGGCGCTGATCTGGGCTACGGCACGACCCAGGCCAGTAAACTCTGCTTCAATACTTTACACTGATGGCTGTGATTAATGACCCCTGAGGTGCAGCGGAGGAGGAGGAAGAGGAAGAGGAGGAGGAGGAGGAAGAGGAAGAGGAGGAAGAGGAGGGGGAGGAAAAGGAAGGAGGGGAAGAGGAGGAGGTAGTGGATGAGGAAGAGGACGAAGGAGATGAAGAGAAGGAAGTGGGGGAAGAAAGAAGAAGGAGTAAGTGGAGGAGGAGAAAGAGGAAGGGGATTGGAAGAGATGGAGGAGAAGAGGAAGAGGAGGGGGAGGAAGAGGAAGGAGAGGAAGAGGAGGAGGTAGTGGATGAGGAGGAGGAGGAAGGAGAGGAAGAGAAGGAAGTGGAGGAAGAAAGAGGAAGGAGTGAGTGAAGGAGGAAAAAGAGGAGGAGGATTGGAAGAGAGGGAGGAGAAGATGAAGAAAGAGAAGCAAGAAGAGGGGGAATGGAAGAAAGAAGGATGAAGGAGAAAAAGGTGAGGAAGAGGAAGGACAATGGAAGATAAAAAATAGGAAAAGTGAATCTAAGCTCTCATTCTCTCCTCCTCCTCCCGCCTCCCTCTCCCCTCCTTCTCCCCTCCCCCCTCTGCCATCTTGGGCGTGGCTGAGGAGATAGCTAAGATAGTATGATTTTACCCTCTCCCCTCTCCTTCCCTTTTCCCCTTCCTCCCACCTTCCTCCTTTCTCCTTCCTTTTCATTATTCTCCCCATCTCTTCCTCCTCTTCTTCCTCTTTCCTTCCTATCCCTTCCCCTCTTCCTCCTCTCCCTTTCCTCCTCTCTCAACACTGGGGAGAGAGAGAGAGTGTGGGAGAGACGCCCGCAGTATGAGTGTCTATGAGAAGAGAATTTGGCAGAGTAGAAGTTGATTTTCCACAAGAGAGAGAGAGAGAGAGAGAGAGAGAGAGAGAGAGAGAGAGAGAGAGAGAGCCCACTGGGACTAATCACAATATCTAGGGAGGGAACGTGGCGGCCCTGGGTGTGGCTCCCCATAGACCTGACTCTGATACCGACACACACACTACCACCAGGGCGAGTAGGGGGAGTAGGGAAGTAGGGCGAGTAGGGAAGTAGGGCGAGTAGGGAAAAACGGAAGTAGGAGGAGAAGGGAGAATAGGGCGAGTAGAGAGATTAGGGCGAGTATAAGGAAAGTAGGAAAAGTAAGGCGAATACGGAAGCAGGAAGAGGTGGCAGGAGGCTTTGGGTGTTGTCTAGGGTTCAACATACATCCCTCTGTCAGAGCTTAAACCACAGATCATCACGTTGCTGAGAATTTGTTTGTATTTTAGGAGCTGAGGCATTTGAAGGTAATTCTTGTATTTATGATCAGATTTTGGGATTTGTTTTCTTATTTTATTTGTTTTTAAGTCTGTTTACTCTGAAATAAGACATAAATAAAGAAGCTAATGTCTAACTTAAAAATCAGACATATTTATTAAGAGTGATATTAAGTATTGCTGAAAATAACTAACACCTAACAAACTGTGCTTAATTACCCCCAATCAGGTGATGAGTCTTATTTAAATAATTATTAATAACTCGGTATTATTACCTGTACCCACGAGAGGAGGAAGGTGGTGGGGAGGGGGGGGTGGGCAGGTATTTTACCGGATCAATATTTATGTTTATCGATCTCTTCAGGTGGACTTAATATATCACATTTGAGGTTTTTTCTTGTGTGTTACCTATCCTGGCTTCCCTCCTCTTCGGGTTGGGCGATAACGTGTTGAATAATTGAGGTAAAGTCTAGAGCAGTTCTGTTGATATTAGCAATAGTGGTGAGATTGCCTTAGAATAGAATGCTAGTGCTCTGTGTGTGTGTGTGTGTGTGTGTGTGTGTGTGTGTGTGTGTGTGTGTCTCCGAACATTAGACAAGTTAGACACCTCCCACTTCCCCTTCTCCCCCCATCCCCCTCCTTCCCCCTCCCTCCTCCCCCCTACTCCCTGCCACACAATATCAAGAGACTAATTGTTCTAAAGTGGACCAAATTGACAGAGATCTAACGAGACAGAGACAAAGCCATAAAGTACCACGAAGAGACAGTATCTGACAGAGGTGGTTGACAGAGGCATGGTCGATGGGTGGATGGATGGGTGGGTGGCTGGGTGGGTAGGTAGGTGGATGGGTGGGTGGTTAGGTGGGTCGGCAGAGTGACAGCGTCTTAACACCGCCTGCAGTGACGAGATAACGAAATGAGGGTTGGTAGCCTATACGAGAGGAGGGGGAGGGGGATAAGAGAGGGAGGGATGAAGAGAGGGATAGGGAAAGAGAGAGAGGGAGTAAGAGAGGGAGAGTGAGGATATAGAAACTTTGAGGTAAGAGATGCTGTTCTCTTAAACTGTCTCTCTCTCACTCACATCATCATCATCATCATCATCATTATTATTATTATTATTAACAGTAATAAATGATATGCTGACGTCATAGACCAGGTGTTGCTGTCCTTCATAAATGAGGTGTTAGTTTCAGGTGTACATGGACTGTTTGGCTCAGTCCAGGTGTATAAATAACACAGGTGACGCACGAACCAGGTAATGACGCAAATGGTATATGATTGACAAAGATAGTATGTGGCTAACGCAGATGGTATGTGGTTGACGCAGATGGTATGTGGTTGAAGCAGATGGTATGTGGTTGACGTAGATGGTATGTGGTTGACGCAGATGGTATGTGGTTGACGCAGATGGTATGTGGTTGACGCAGATGGTATGTGGTTGACGTAGATGGTATGTGGTTGACGTAGATGGTATGTGGTTGACACAGATGGTATGTGGTTGACGCAGATGGTATGTGGTTGACACAGATGGTATGTGGTTGACGCAGATGGTATGTGGTTGACGCAGATGGTATGTGGTTGAGATATTAAGACCAGGTGTGTATGGGTTGTCTACTAATGATTGGGTTAGGTTAGGTGAGATATTAATTAAATGCTGGGACAGGTGAGGTAGCATTTGTGTTGAGTAGGTGATGTGTGAATAACTTATTGGGGAAATGTGTGTATTAGTTCTACACTACCAACCAACTCTTTCACCCTCTTCTCTACAGACAGACAGACAGACAGACACACTCACACTCACACACATACCCATACAGCTCATCCCCCCACCACACCTACCCACACCTACCCACACCCACCCACATACACAATCCCCTCCCTTCCACTAACACAACATACACCCACAAAGTCTTTCCCACAATCTCCCACAGCCTCTCACAACCCCTCTTCCATACTCTCCCATACCCCTCCCACATTCCAACAATCCCTCTCCCACACCCTCCCACACTCTCCCACACTCTCCCAGACAAGCATCCCCCCAGGAATCACGGCGAAGGTCTACGAGGTGGAAATGAATGGGGATGAGTAAGTAATGGTCGGGTGGAACATGAATGAATGAGGAGGCTATCACCTAGCACATAAAGTGACGCAGGAAGACACCTCTCACTCTTCCCTCTTCCTCTTCTTCCTACTTCTTCCTCCTTGGCCCCCTCTTCCTTGGTCTCCTCTTTCTTCATTTACACTCTTCTCCTCCTAGACTGTCCTGCCTTTTCCTTATGTATTATTTATTCCTTTTTTTTATTTATTTTTTACCAGATGTCTTTACTCCATCTTGCATATTTACTCATTTTTCCTCACTTTCTTCCTCCTTCTTCTTCTCCTTTCTTTTCATTGTCCTCCTTCTATCTGCTTTCCCTTCCTGTTGCTCTTACCATTCTATCTTATTTAATTCAAGAAGGAAATGAAAAGAAGCAAAAAACCACAAATACAATTTATTACATAATTTTCTTCCTTTGTCTTCCTGTATAATTTCCAAACTTAAGATCTCTGTCTCATTATCTACTGTCAAAAATCTGTATTAAACGTATAATTCTGAATAAACTCTTTAATTTACGGCCCTTGGAAGCCTCATCTCGACATAGTTTCCTCGCCTCTGGGAAGGAATTGTCGTTCAGATGTGTTCGTCTGTCCCAGTTATCATTCCTTAATCTCCTGTCAAATGGAACATGTTAATTGCTTTTATTTTTATTAGTATGATTATTTATCCTTGATTATAAAGGCATGGCAGGATATTACAGTAACAGGATACAGTGGTTATAAAATACAGTGGTTGCAGGTACAGGATACACTCGTCATAGGTACAAGGGTGTGGCAGGATATTACAGTAACAGGATACAGTGGTTATAGGATACACTCGTCATTATTACAAGGATTTAGCAGGATATTACAGTGGTGTTGATAGTAGTACAGGATATAATAGTCGTAGGTACAGGAGGCATGATATTCACCTTGTAGTAGTGTATGACGTTACAGAAAAAGGATTGTGACTATGCTGGTAAGAAGAGTCTCTCCATCACAACATTACTCCATCACAACACTACTCCATCATAACACTACTCCATCATAACACTACTTCATCATAACACTACTCCATCATAACACTACTTCATCATAACACTACTCCATCATAACACTACTCCATCATAACAGTACTCCTTCACAACACTACTCCATCACAACACTATTCCATCATAACACTACTCCATCATAACACTACTCCATCATAACACTACTCCATCATAAACTACTCCATCACAACACTACTCCATCATAACACTACTCCATCATAACACTACTCCATCATAACACTACTCCATCACGCTGGCCATAAATCCATCTCCATAATACATAGCGTCGATGGCGTGTCCACCTCCACTACCCAGCTGCTGTCATAAAACTACGTGCATTATCGATGGCAAAAAACTATATGATGGGAACAGAAAGGACCCTAATCTTCACTGCAACATTACAAAGTCGTGCACAGCCAGGCCACGAGACCTTTATAACATACAACACGGCAGAAATTCGAGCTTCGGTTCAATATTGGGATACTCTTGATTTGGTTCTACTGTTTTAGAATTGATTAAACTGCGTATTGCAAGAACATTTTCCAAGGTAATGTGTGGCAATTGAAAGTAATCGGGCGAACCCTTTTTTAGCTGTAATGTTGCGACTCGGTATAATAAGAAAGCCCCCCCCCCCTTCCTTCATTGCCAACTTTGGAAAACTGCTCACAAAAACAGATAAGCTCCTTCTGTAATACACCTTTTGCAAAGCTTGTGTATAGGACCCCCTCCTCGGTGTGCAATGTTGCTAAATGGTGCACAAAGGATGAATTGCAATTCCCTTATGGGACTGTAGCAAGAGAAACGACCAGGAGTTTACTGCAGTTCAGGTCTTAGGACAAGTTCCTCTGCTTCCCTTCAATACTAAGATGTGAGATAATTTGCTCCTACTTCGTTCCCACTTTACCACATTGAGTAAACTATTAGGTCCTCAGATACCATGAAAAATATGATATTCTTGCCACGATTAGATTAATATGATATTCCTTTATTTACTACGAATTATTACTACACTACAACAAAGACAAACGTATTTGAAACCTCAAGCACCATTCCACAAACACATACAAATCCCATACACACACACATACACATATACAAGCAAAGAAACCCATACACACACGCACACAGACTCCAACACGCAATACAAATAAATAATCAAATACACACACATAGAGTCACACCCAAAAAACAGACAGCGAGAGCCAAATAACCTCGTACCCACATGCAAAGTATACAGCCTCCCCCTCCCTTTCCTTTTCCTTTCCCCCATCTCCTTCCCTCCTGCTGCTCTTTCCCACACCCTTCCTTCCTCCCGGACTCCCAACTGCACTTCCTCGGGTGCATATTAAACTCTTTTACTCGGCTTGGTGTAAAAAGGCTTCCATTATGCCGTCCTAACATCCCCAAGGCACAAAGCGGCTCTTGGGGAATTTGTCCTTCATCAGAATGCATAGGGCGCGATAAAAACAGTGTTGCCAAAAATGGGATGCGAGGCACTGGTCGTCAAACTGGCTCTTTTTCGCCAGTAGATCTTGTGCGCCTTTTTTCTAGACGCGACCTAGCTGCTTCGGGTGCTCTGGATGAAGATTTTCTTTTTGAACGAAGGATTGAAGTTGGTTGTATCATGGAAGAGGAAGAATGAGGAGGATTGATAAGGATGTAATTCCTCACGAGGGTAGACGAAGAAGGAGGAAGAAGAGGTCATTGATGCAGGAGGCGAGGGCACCGAAAGGGGAGAGAGTCTTCTTCTTCCTTTGGCGAGGCTGGGATCGAGCCGCCCCCCCACCTTCCTCCATGGAGAGAAAGACCCCGCCATCAGGAGTCACATAAACCCGGCCTGGTAACTGCCGCCGCTGCCCGCCTCCCATCAACTCCGCTCTACGTCATTAACCAGGTTTTCTCAGACCCTGGAATTCTAGTCGTATTTCCCTGGATCTGGTCCAGGAGAACGTGTAATGCTGTTACTCCTGCCCACCCTCGTGATGTTCCCGACAGGGTTATTGGGTTACGCTGGAATTATCATTGAGGGTCTGATAGCTGATGGCCTCAAGATCCGTCTCTGTTTTTTCAGGGGTCCCATGAAGGTCCGTCTTGTACTTTTCGACTCTCTGGCTCTCATAGTGATGACCTAAAGGATATGTTTTTTTTTCAGATGCCATTTGAAGCTCTTGCTCTTCTCTATATGGTCTTATAGTTGATGGCCTTCAAGATTCTTTCAGAGGTCCTTGGAAGGTCCTTCTCGTCTTCTTGATCTGGAATAAAGTAAAAACAGGTTTATTTTTTTTTATCTGAAGGAGAAATTGGGCTTCGTCACTTAAATATGGAAATATAAACAATATATAATAATTAGAGGAATTTAATTTACTTCCTCGCGGATATAGAAAGTAAAAGGCACTTAAATTTTGGGATTTTATAATTTTAGAAGATTTTATTTCACTTTTATTGTGATAAATACATCGTATCTGAGTCATTATTATGTCTGTGTATGAATATTTTCCCGTAAATAAAGGGAAAACTTACATGATTCCTTAAAACTCTCAGATTCCAAACAATTTTATTTCTCTCAGGATCTAAAAAAAAAAAAAAAAAATATGATAAACTGAGAACAAGTCTGGTCTCTGTATGTCACAATTAATTTTTTTATTCAACGGAAAAATTCAATGGAAGCTTCTGTCCTCTACATAATTCGTCCAAACACCAAAATTAATGTAAAATAAATATCTAAATTATCACATACAAGACTTTTAGTTTTATCTTCAATGATATAGTGTCTAAATTTTTCCATTTACAACAAACGTCCAATTTTCATCTATATACTAATAAATTTGAGTTAACTTTAATATAAGACATACGTGAATAAATATATACATTTCTTAATTTATTACAGTATTTATATATGTATTTATTAAACGTTAATTAATTTAAAATATAGAGATGGAAACGTATTTGAATCCTTGTCTCGTCTTCATTCTTCTCAACCAAAACTTAACACCTAGCGTCACTCCTTTTTGCGTCACTCCTTCTTGCGTCACTCCTTCTTGCGTCACTCCTTCCATTCTGGGCCAGGGAGTGTGAAGAGTGACAGTTTATCTTCATGTACCTTGACACATTTATGGGGGTTTACCGTCTGTCTCTCTTCTGAATAAAATCGTCTGATATTAGCCGAGTAAATGATTAATAACGGCGTCGCTGTAGTGAAAGAGTTAGTATTTTATTTTGATGCGTGTGTGTATGTGTGTGTATGTGTGTGTGTGTGTGTGTGTGTGTTGGTGGGTCAGAGTATAGGCGTAGGATCATCACCAGTTACCACAATACACCACCAGGGTCTTCACCTTCGAGGAGTGGACAGTTTGCTCCTCCCAGGGGTCAGTCCTCACGCCTATAGGGCCTGAGTTGTCAGCTGGTTAGTGCCCGGAAAAGGACTGCTGAGACGCCATTACTTTTTTTAAGGGTATGGGTCGAGTTTAACCTAACCTAACCTAACCTAACCTAACCTAACCTAACCTAACCTAACCTAACCTAACTTAACCTAACCAAATTCTAAGTGAGAAAAGATGACAATATAAATTATATCTATTCGCCAATTTGTCCATTATCAAGAAAGAGAAATAGATAGATAGTTTACAGAGAAAAAGATAAAACAAATGAATAGAGAGAGAAGAAAAAAAAGATAAAACAAATGAATAGAGAGAGAAGAAAAAAAAGATAAAACAAATGAATATAGAGAGAAAAAAAAAAGAGGAAGATAGATAGAGACAGTTGGGCAGACATCCTCACATACACTAAAAAATCACCACATTAAAGAAAATTGCAAACAACTTCCTTCACTCTGATACGCCTCGGGTCTTGGCCATCACCTGTCAACAACTCATTTAAACAGGTAGGAGGAGGAGGAGGAGGAGGAGGAGGAGGAGGAGGAGGAGGAGGAAGAGACACTGATGAACCAACTCACCTTCAACAACAAATCATCTTCAAGTGCTCACTAATTCGCTCATAACTAGACAACAACTTATTCCGGTATGATGGAACACGTTGAGAGGCTATTGGGAGTCAATTATCGTAAATAGCGAGACAAAACTGCTGGGGGCGAACTGCTTCTCCAGATCTGTTTAATTTTTATGACCAAACGAGATCTTGTGTTTTTCTTTTTCTCACGTGTGTGTAATAATAATAATAATAATAATAATAATTAACGGTTTATTGAAAGAGCTTGGCAGCCAGAAGGCTGAAAATATACAGTTACATATTTGGGGAATGGGTTTGTGTGTGTGTGTGTATGTGTGTGTACTAATTACATATAGGAAGCTAGTTGTCAAAAAAAATAAGAGTAATTTATGTGTTTCTTTTATACATAATTATTTTTAAAACATATAATGATGTCATTGTGTTTTTCTGGTTCTTCATTTGGTTATTATGTCAATCGTCGTATCTCTATTATTAACGTCAGGAAGGAGTCAAGTTGTTGTTGTTGTTGTTGCGTCCACCTCCATCTCATCAACAAAATATAATTAACCTAACCTAAGCACAATGTTCGAATAAGTACAATTGTTCGTATAGGAACAATGTTAAAGTAGACCATGACCCATTTGTTTATTCCTGTATGTGCATTCTGAATTAGACGGATTCATTCCTAAAGGGAAGAAATTCAACCATTGGAGAAATACATTCCACCTGACTGTCTCATATTACTATCCAGTCAAGCTAATAACCTCATGACAGCCACTACGTAGGATAGAGAACACGTAAGAGAGAAGGAAAAGAAAGATAGTTATATTTCTTGTCTCTATATGCAAATTATCTTCTTTTCTCTCTCTTTCCTTTCATATCTAAACTCATTGGAGATAATATATATAACTCATAATTGGAATTGTTACGGGTTATCTCTAAATATCTCAACTAGTAGATATAATTTGAGGGATAATTCATGATAACGATGGTAAGAGTGATGCACATCTATCAAGGATTGTTGTGATATGACCATTGTGGATAAGAGGAGACGTATCGCTTTCGTTTGTATATTATTCGTTTGTGTTTCATTGTGTAATGTATCTCAGTTTGGCTTCTGGTGGTGAGGAGACACAGAAGTACGTGTTGAGGACCTTGGTATGGTTATTTTCACCATTATTATCACCGTCTACTACTACTACTACTATCACCACCACCACCACCATTATCATCACCCCCATCAACTAACACCATCACTGTCACTATCCCCTTCAATTAAAACAACCATTATCACCATCCACTATCAGTCAACAACATTACTAACACCATCCCTCCTCAACCACCACCACCACCACCACCACCACCACCACCACCACCACCAATACCATTATCACCATAACCAACATTCCCTCCACCAAGACACACCACCACCTCCAACATTCCCTCCATCAACACACACACTCACCTACCCTCCACCATTAACTTCCCTCCCCACTATCACCAATGTACTAACTACCATCATCTTCCTCCCTTCAACCACCACTTCTCCCCCACTACCTCCCCCACTACCACCATTACCAACAGTTTTCTCCCTTCACCACCACCAACGTACCCCACCACCACCAGTAGCACCTTCCTCCTCCACCATCACCTCCCTCCTCCCTCCTCCCACCACCACCACCAGCACTTCTCCTTCACCACCACCACCACCAGCACCTCACCTTTCTCTCCACCATCACCCCTCCCTCCCTCCCCCCCTCCCCCACCAACACTGTCGTTGAGAGAATCGTCAGAACAATAAACAGAAATTGCAAGCTGAGCTCATTGCCTGGATGCTCCCCCGCCCCTCTGCCCTCCACCCAGCCCCCTCCTGCCCATCCTCCATCCCAGCTCCCTCCTTTGTTCTTACCCCTCTCCCCTTCTCCACCAACACCACCCCCATGAATTATTACACATACACTCTCTCTCTCTCTCTCTCTCTCTCTCTCTCTCTCTCATTGTTTATCTGTCTCTTTTTCTCTTTTCTCACTTCCTTCCCATTCTATGTATTTGTTCATTTGTGTCTTTATCTCTACCTGCCAGTAAATTATCACTGAATTTCTTTATTTCTTGTTATTTTCGTTCTTCCCCTTTATCTTCATTTCTCTTTCGTCTCTTTCTCTTCTTCTTCTATTCACAATTTATTATACTCGCTATTTATTACTTTCCTTATTAGTTTATCTTTTTATGTATGTTTATTTCCCTTGTCTTATGCTTTTCTTTCCTTTCCTTTATGAGAGAGAGAGAGAGAGAGAGAGAGAGAGAGAGAGAGAGAGAGAGAGACTGGCACTAGTGAAGGTCTATTTGCATGTAAACAAGAAGGAGATATAAAGACGTAGCCCCTGTGTGACCATAAAAGAGAGAGAGGAGAGGGAGGGATCTGGCTGCCACGCTTACCACTACCCACCAAGCTTCACGTACTGAGAGAGAGAGAGAGAGAGAGAGAGAGAGAGAGAGAGAGAGAGAGAGAGAATCACCAGCTGGGCCACATGTGGACGTTATCTCGTGAATGGGAACAAATAATCCAGTATCACTTGAGTATCTCTTTAATTGGCCTGCAGACGGTACTACTTCCTCCTCTTTCTCCCTTCTCCCATCATCCCTCCCATCGTTCCCTACCCCCATCGACCTTCCTTATACCCCATTTTCTACGTCATATCCCATCCTCCGAAGTGGGCAGCTTAGTGGTGGTAGTCGTCATTCCCTGTAGGGTGTTTCATGTTATAGAATATACCTCGAACGCCGTAAGTAAGTTGTTTGTTTTTTGGATGTTGCGAGATAACCAAGTCTTAACCTTACTTATGAAATAGTACGGTAAGAGTGTTTGGTTAGTTTAGGTTCACTTAGGTTAGTTTAATTGTGGTTGAATTAGATTAGATTAGGTTATGTTGAGTTAGGTTAGTTTAATTTAGGATGAATTAGATTAGGTTATGTTATGTTAGGTTCGGGTCGTACTATCTCTTAAACAAAATATAAAAACAAAACCAAAATTATCAGACCTACGGCTGTTCCTCCTACAGCGGCCATCTTGCCAGAATTTCACAGTTCTTAGAGCGAATATTTCAACGTAAGAATCATTGAATAACAGCCTCTAGACCTCCCTTATTAATCGTAATTTTTTTCTCGTTTAATGGACACTCTTATTTACACTTTGATTCTCCTTAAGTCGAGATTGTAACTGAAGGGCGTGTGGCCGACCTGACAGCCTCCCTCACCCTCTACGGCTGCCACCTCGTTTTTCCTCCCTTGATAAGAGCAGCAGGTTGAGTGGCTGGTTAAATATGCAGAACTAATTTATGGTGATGACTCCCAAGTGTTGTCGCCTGATTAGAACGACTTTTAATATGTAATTAAGTAGATTATCCTCATATATGTTGTATCTACTGTGTTCCCCCCTCACAAAGAGAGAGAGAGAGAGAGAGAGAGAGAGAGAGAGAGAGAGAGAGAGAGAGAGATTAACCAACTGACAGACACATTTTCGTTAGTTGCGTTCTTCCAGTCTTCAGTTAGATGCGTTCATACAGTTACCAGTTAGCCACGTTCCTACAGTCTTCATTTTAGTTACATTCCTACAATCCCCAGTCACATGTGTTCCGACAGTCTTCAGTTAGATATCATTCTCCAAAAACAAAAAAAACCCAATCGACACAGGAGCTTCTGTGTTGTCATACCAGCGGGAGCACCATAATCACCTTAGCTGACGAGGAGACCCAGCTGGTGTAGAGGAGCAAAGGCGGGTGTAATCAGGAAGCTAACAACCCGTAGGGCATTAAGGGAGGGAGGAAGGGAGGGAGGGAGAGAGAGGGTGTTAGGAAGATAATTAGAGAGAGAGAGAGAGAGAGAGAGAGAGAGAGAGAGAGAGAGAGAGAGAGAGAAGTCGTAACGAGTAAAGAGCGGGGACGAATGGGGTACGGATAGGGTAGAGAGAGAGAGAGAAAGAGAGAAGTCATTAGGAGAGTTGGTAGAGAGGGAGGGCGAGGTGGGGCGGTGAGTGCTTGTGTTGATGGTGGCTGGTTGGCTGATGAAGGGGAGGGAGGGAGGTTAGTGTGTGTTATGATGTCTGTTTCAGAGAGAATTGGCTGGACTATGTATTGCAAGGGACCTAAATTCATAAGGGATACATGTTGCAAGGGCTTTTGGGTTACAGGTGATTTAGATTGCAAGGGATTTAGGTCGGAAGAGCTTTGTCCAACTGAGGTTTGTTGAGAAATGATCGACTTTTGATTTGTAATAACTATGAGGGAGAGATGTACAGGGTGTGGTAATTGGTAGTTGAGAATAGGTGATTGGCTGTCGGTCGCTATATTGAGTGAGGAGATAGAGGATTCAGTCTTGAGAGGCTGCTGGCATCATATCACGAGATGAGTAGGAGAAGGAGTCAATATTGAGTGCGGTAGAGGAAATGAGCGCCATTTTGAGTGCAAAGAGGCTGCGGGCGCCATGTTGCGTGCAGTAATCTTCGTGGGTGGGTGTGATGGCGGGCGGGGGACCACTTCAGTCTCTGGCAACTCGGCCGCTAGATTGTCTTGCTCCAGCACGAGCCCCTGGGACCTGGCCTGGGGAGTGGTGGTGGTGGTGGTGGTGGTGATGGTGGTGGTGGTGATGGTGGTGGTGGTGATGATGGTGGTGGTGGTGATGGTGGTGGTGGTGGTGGTGGTGGTGATGATGGTGGTGGTGGTGATGGTGGTGGTGGTGGTGGTGATGGTGGTGGTGGTGGTGGTGGTGGTGGTAGTAATAGTGGTGGTAATATTCTTAGACATTCCCCTGCTACCACTATTTTCTACAGAGGTGCTTCTATTACTACACGATACGAACCAAAACCTGTAGATCATTAATGACAAATCTGCATAATAATCCGGCTGAAACATTTATGAAATTTAGTTTTTTCACTGTTTTACCTAATTCTACTTTATACATTACGCCAAAAATACAACCAACAGAACATCGTGAAAACGTGTTTTTTTTATTTAGTTTTGGCATCAACTTCGAAAAAAAAAACATAATAAAATACCTCTTGGACTCGCATCACAAGAGGTAAAAAAAAAATAATGCCATCTTTTGAAACTGCACCTCCCGATCCAGTAAGCGTCTTGTGTCAGAACAACCCAGAGTACAGTATGTGTTTCCAGAGTTCCTCCATCTGCCCAGTCTCTCCCCGAGTCAGTACTGTTTGCTGTTGTTCCCTTGGCGGGCTGGAACTACTCATTAATGCCGAGTATCTGGTCGTCTGAATTAATACGTCGTGATAGGTGCTGCTAGGGGGCGTCCAGGTTTATTATCACGCCATTCGGGGCCTCAGAGTGTATGGTTCGCCAGGTAATTGGGGAGGGGAGACTTATATTTTTTTGTAGGGGCAGAGGAGTTTTTGGTAGGGTCCTGTGACTGTTTAAGACTCTCCTGGTGGGACTGTGGGCTGGTCGGCTGTAGGATCCTTTCTGTCTATTTTTTTATCGGCCAATTTATATCATCGGAGTAGATAAAGAATACAAAGAGATATATAGAATAATAATAAAAATGGGGGTCTGATGTACTGTAGGCATGATGGGCGTGAGGAGCCTCTGAAGGGACCGGAAAGGCTGGTGGTAGTGGTGGTGGCGGCATAGGGCGAGGCGGTGCATAATAAACACGAGGTAGTGGCTTGCTGTACACATTAATATCTCTTGTAACGAGGAAAAAATGCACCTCCGGGTTATACAAAGCGGAATGTCTGACAGTGAGCTCTATTGTCTGATCGGTGTGTATGGGCCTCGGGAAGCTCCTCTGAGGCTGAGATTACGGCCGTGGAGTACATCAAAGGCGACAGTCGTGGGGGTGATACAATTAACACGGGGTATTGTAGGGTAGTAGCGTAGGCCCAGCGCGGTCTGTGGATAATGAAGAAATAACTCGGAGACACATTGTACTTCCCTGATTTTTTCCTCCTCTCTTTCTCTCTATTTTCTCTTTATGTGAGGTTCGGTTGTAAAGAAAGGATGATTAAGTCATTGTGTTTGATTCTTCTCTTTGTGGAGGCTCCAGTCTGGGTTTAATACGTCAGGGGAGAAAGATGGTTTATCCTTGAGGCCGATAAACCTCATAAATGACATTCAGGATCTTGATGTTGTCTACCAAATATAATCAGCTTGTTCACGGTGTTCTGGTATGTCTGGTCCTAATGTCTCGGTTTTAGTTGATGAAGAGTTCAGTCCCATATATAACTCACCTCAAGAATCACCCTTTCACTCACGAAGTCTCAGAATCAGTAAAATGAAGCACCCAACTGAAGCTTCACATCATTTATACTTCTATCTATCATCCGACTCATATTTTCCAATCATCGTAAATACTCAAAGCTAAAGAAAGAACGACTCACCACTGACCCGAACAGAACAAATATAAACATAACACACCTTCCGTAAACTTGGCACCGTTCATATCGACAAATTAACTTGACTTACCAATCCTAAATCAACCTTAATAATCACACATTAACTCTACTAGCTACTTATAAGTTGACTTTACTTACTGACTTAACTGATGGAGATATTCCCTCACCAAATTATAAAGGACAACTCGGAAATAGGAAACTACTTCTTTCACTAATAAGATAATTGACTCACGTCCCTCCCCCTCCCCTTCTTTAACCACTCACCACCATCTACCACTCCCCTTCAACCACAATTGACGACGTGGTTGACGAGAGGGGGTCAAGCACTCCGTTACTCACCTGGTGAACTCCACCACAATTACACCCGAAATTTATGAGTCACGAGCAAGGAACTCGCTAAGCCGACATGCAATCACACCCACTCACGAGTTTGGATGGTGTGTGTGTGAGTGTGTGAGTGAGTGTGTGTGTGTGTGTGTGGGAGGGAGGGGCATGTGATGAAGGTTGGGGTGGGGAGGAAGGGGAGGGGAGGAAGGGGAAGGGGAGGGTGATATAGGCACCCAAAAGTTACCCACTTCCCCTAGTACAGATCCAGAGGCACTCTAACTGTCCCCAACTCTACAGGCGCTCCGGAAATCCCCCGCTGTATAATGTAACAAACCTAGAGTGAAAAAAAGAGCACCCATTACAATCACCTTAAAACGAGAGTAGAAATTAGTCTCTAAAACTCTATTGTCTTCCTTTAATAGAGCGATAGAGACGAGATGCAACTTTCATGCAGTCTCTCCAATTACGAGATCTGTAATAGGCTCATCGAAGCTCTATTTTCTTCCTATTATATAAACATAAGAGTCGAGTCATAGCTTTCGTCACATCTTTCCCCTGAGGCAGAGCTGTAGAGTTGGGGCTATGTGATCTATAACAGCCCCCTTACTTAATATAGGCCTCTCGAAGGGGCTCTTACATCTCTCTTAATATAGAACTGTAGGCAAGGCCATCAGAGGTCTCCAATGGCTCTTTCTCTGTCTCTCATTCTCTCTGCTCCTCTTCCTTCTCCTCCTCCTTACCCATCCTTCCACCACCTCCTACTCCTCCCCTTCCTCCTTTCCCTCCTCACTCACACTTCCACCTCCTCCTCTTCTTCTTCCTCCTCACTCACCCCTCCTCCTCCTCCACACCCACCCTTCCTCCTCCTCTTCCTCACCCACCCTTCCTCCTCCTCCTCCTCCTCCCCGGCCCCGTAAAGGACCTGGAAGAGTGCCAAAAGACACCCTTACTCAACCCTCTGGCCCTCTCCAGCCCTCAACCATCCCGTCACTGGTATATCT
Organism: Homarus americanus; assembly: GCF_018991925.1. Taxonomy (NCBI): domain Eukaryota; kingdom Metazoa; phylum Arthropoda; class Malacostraca; order Decapoda; family Nephropidae; genus Homarus; species Homarus americanus. The sequence continues at coordinate 436,088 of NW_024728725.1, read as the reverse complement.
CAGTCGACCGTATTAAGTGAACAAAGACGCAACCCTAAAACATAAACAAACTTTCCTCGGTTATATTTTGTGTGTGGTTATCATATGTTTATCTTGTTCTCTTTATTTGTTTAGTTCTCCTTCTTATCTGTCTTTCTGTCTTTCCTTCATCGTGTCACTTAATATTTTTTCTTATTTCCCCTGTTTATCTTTCTTTCTATTTGTTTATTTTTTCTTCTTTCTCTCCTTATCCATCTATCTTTATTCACCTGTCTCACTGTTTATGGCCTGTCAGGTTTATTTGATATCCTTGTTTTTCTTCCTCTGTTTCCTCTTCTTCTCTTTGTGTTTAAGTTGAAGTGAGAATGAAAGGGTGATGCTGGATGATGCTGGATGAGGGTGGATGAGGATGGGGGCGAGAATGGTTCAGGATGGATGAGGATTGATGAGGATGGATGAACATAGATGAACATGGATGATGATAGATGAGGATGGGTGAGGATGGATGATGACGGATGAGGTTTGATGAGGATGGATGAGGATAGGGCGAGGATGGATGGGGATAGATGAGCATGGATAAGGATGGATGAAGATAGATGAGGATGGATTAGAATGAAGTGGGAGAACAAAATCTAGGATGATTGTGAGCTCTCGAAGGATGATTGTAAGCTCTTGATTAATGATTGTGAGCTCTTGAAGGATGATTGTAAGCTCTTGAAGGATGATTGTGAGCTCTTGAAGGATAATTGTAAGCTCTTGAAGGATGATTGTGAGCTCTAGAAGGATGATTGTGAGGTAATATATAGCATAAGATCCAAGCAATTATAAGTGCTCAGAGGTTATGGGTCAGTGTGATGACTCAGAGAGGTTATGGCCTTCCAGCTGATTACTTAATCCTACGCCTCTTACGCCTACCTGTACTCTATGTATACGCCAGGGTGTGTACGCATAATGTACTGACGAAAGTGCATTGAAATATATCCGTAGATTATTAAGTGTCTATGTATTCATGTATATGTATGTGTGTGTGTGTGTGTGTGTGTGTGTGTGTGTGTAGAGAGAGTAGATATTTAACAGGTGTGTAGATGTGTGCTTTAGTATACACACTTACATATATGTGTGTATGCATTCATATACACATACACACACCCACCCACCCACCCATCCACACACACATACACGGAAGCACACACAACCCGAGTTTGACACGCACACAAACACGCTCGGATGAGAAATGGCGACGTGTGCTTGGGCTGAGATCTGCTGCACTGCGACCTAATTTGATCCCCAACTCCCGGGGATATAGAGTCGAGTGTGCTGTGGCTCCGTGGTGGTGGTGGAGCCTCCGTGTGTGCCTGTAAATGTCAGCAGTTATCATGAGGTCTTGCCATCATCCACTTGTTTACTCTTTAGGCGCTGGGCTATATTTTGGGACCAGACAGAAAACGATTATTTTTGAGACGTGCGGCTCTGGATGCTGTTTTCATACTTATAATAAACGATTACTGCATTTTTGTATGTATGATAAAAAATTATTTGTGCACGTATGATAAATATAAACGAATATGTTTAGACAGAGAAAAACGATTAGATTTTGGTTATAAAATTAATTATTTATATTTTTACCAAGGAGGAGCGGCCATTTTTAATGGTAATATTTTGTAATGGCAGACAAAAGAAAATCTATCAATGTTTTCTTACATAAATCTGGCAAATGTTTTCTTCTTTTTCTTTTTGGCTCTGGAGAATTTCTGCTCATTTAAAATAAAATATATATTATGCTGTAAGAACGGTGAGTTAACGGATATATTGGTACATTTGAGGAACAAGAATAATTTTTACTATTATTTTAATTATTTTTAATGCGTTGACAGGTTATTTATTTTTTGTATTATATATACGAATTATTATCTTTATTGGGATGAAAAACACAACCATATAATTTTCTAACATTAGATCGAGATATTTTTCTCCTTCACGAAGAAAATATTATTATTTTATTAATTTCTTTGGTTTATCTCTCACTTCATTCTCTTCAGGTTATAAGAACAATATCTCACCTTTCTCTTCGTCTCCCAAATTGATTCATGCTGAGACATCTAACTCGCGTGTCTCTTCCCTGTGCCATAAGAATATCTCACATTTCTCTCATTTCAATATATCTCTCTTATATCCCCTGTCTCTAACATGTTAGTATCTCTGTTAGTTCCGTCAGTATCTCTCTTAAGTGGGAGATATTGAGTAAACTAGTAGTATGGGCAAAGATACAAAGTGCTTGTTTCCTTAAGTTTCTCAGTGTAAATATAGGTAAAGGTGTAGGTACAAGTACAGGTAACTCAATAAGCACAGGTACAATGGTACATATATAAGCACTGGTAGAGGTACAGGTAATTAAAAATACAGGTACGTAATTAATTACAGGTAATGAGATTTCAAAATTATATAAAATTATAGTACACCACAAATATTACGTCAGGTTAATATATGTAATTAGTGAACGAAATCTTGTCTCTACATACACTCACGCACGTGCATTAACGGGACTTAACGTGGTAATAACGAGGATGGGGAATTAGTGTAATTAAAGATAATTATCGGATTATGGCTGTTATCCTGTTTATGTTACTTGTTTATAGATTTTTTTTTACAGTTTTGCAATATATTCACTGTGCAGCGTGCAATATGTTCAGCGTTTCAATATTTATTACGTTGGGATATATAAAAAAAAAAATTGATATTTAACATACAGACAACTGAAGGTAATTTACAACTCAGCAAATGCAAGCCAAGTATATATATTTTTTCATTTGCAACAACTCGTTAACATATTCAATACCTCCCCCACCCTCCCCTACCCTTTATACCCCCTTTAACCCCCTCCCTCCCCTACCCCTATTCCCCCTATCTCCCTTCCCCTCACGGCCTGTAATAACCCCCCCCTCCCTCCCTCCTTTAATAACAGGCCGCTTATCAGGTTAAATCACGTTGATATCCTGATTAGAACCGTAAATTATAACATGATTTATGATGTTTTATAAACCTCAGACCCAATTATTAAACCGGGCGAATGATTTAGGTGCCAAAGAGGAATTTATCTCGTGGGTTTAGGTCTTATATGAGCAATGGCCGACCTCTAGCTTGACCTCTGGATGTTTATGTACCAATCGGCTTGTTGTGTTTAGGTGTGTTAGTCTCTGTATGTGTTTAGGAGTACGTGGGAAGATAGGTTGTGTTTGTGTTTGGCGGGTTATTGATTTTTATAGTAGAAGAAACATCAGCCAACTTTTACCTGTGACAAAATACAACTATAGGTAGCGTTAGGGTGTTTAATCCCTAGGTGAGTTAAGCTGGGAGGTCATTAGTATTTGATGATATAATACCTGTATCTTTCTCTTTTCTATATGAGAAATGTTACCTTTATATTACTCTAATATTTGGTGTGATATTACTCGAATCTTCATTAGTTGTTTAGAGTAATAATACAGGTATACTTAGGTGTTTGATGTAATTACTAGCCACCGTGAACTAGTTATTGATACTCATAAACAAATAAATAAACTAGACATATAGTTATTACTTTCCTCATCCGTTCCTATAATATATATATATATATATATATATATATATATATATATATATATATATATATATATATATATATATATATATATATATATATATATATATATATATATCATTATTTTCCTGAGTCGATCTCCCTACCTCTGCCTCCTCACACCTTTACCGCCAGAATGCTGATAATTTATTTAATAACTCGATTTATCGCTGCCGTAAAATAGTCCAAGTTTTTCCAATCAGAGAAAAGTGGACTCCGGTAATGCGATAGCAGTCTATGATCGGGCTCAGTTTTACGGGCATTTTCGCTTTTCCAAAAGGGATATTGTAGGCATAAAATTTATCGTCTGTAATAGCCCGGAGTTGGGCGCCTCTATCGTCCAACTTTTGCTATATAAGAGCGAGATAGTTTTATACGGTCTTCCGGAAAGAGGGAAGATTCATTTGCTTGTTGGTATAAGGGGATGTGTGTGTGTGTGGTATAAGGGGGCTAGGTGAGTTGTGGGATGTGTAGAGGAGGATGAGGGATGAGAGAGCCTGTTTGAGGATGGTGAGTTGCCGAGTGATAGGATGGAGGAGGGAAGGAAGGTAGGAAGGAAGGAGGGTAATTAGGCAAATCGGAGCTTTATATATATACAGTAGGTGATAGTGTGTGTGTGTGTGTGTGTGTGTGTAAAATAATAATAATTAACGGTTTATTGAAAGAGCATGGCAGCCGGAAGGCTGAAAATATACAGTTAGATAAATTGGGGAATGGGTCTCTTGATTTACAAATAATATACAAGTAACATAAGTGATACAAATATGATATATAATAACTAGGTGGGGAGAAGCTCAAACTACAGGGCATTTCAACATAGTGACAGTGCAAAAAGTAAGATTGACTGGGAGTGAATACACTGATTGATAACAAGTTATCGATAATTTTTACAATAATTGGGACTGGGCAGTCTTATAGCAATCAGTTCGTGCTCGTATGGGCTGGATGCGGTTGTGGTGTCGAACAGCAATTTTCGGGCGAGGGATCTCAGGTGGTAGTAGGAGCCTGTGTCAAGGATGGTGCAGAAGCTTCTCACCAAATTTGCAGATGAGGTCGTGGTGATGGTCAGTGAGAGCCGAGAGGGTCAGTGTGTTGAGCGCTTCTTGATATGTGGAGTAGGAAGGGGAGAAAATAATCTTGCATGCCCTCTTTTGCACCTTTTCTATGTGTTTACGTTGTGTGACATTTAGGAGGAAAACCAGGTAGGGGAGGCATAGGTGATCTTGGGAAGTATGAATGTTGAGTAAACACTGAGGAGCTCGGGTGCAGGAACTCCGAGGGACTTGAGTCGGAGGAGGAGGTGGAGACGGAAACTGGAGGATTTGACAACTTCACTGACGTGTGGTTTCCAATTTAGTTTGTTGTCTTTGGTGACGCCGAGGAGCTTAGTGGAATCTACAACCTGGAGTGCGTTGGGGCCTAGAGTAATGGAAGGAGGTGGAGCAATGTCGGAGGAGACGTTGATGTGCATAACCATGGTCTTGGTATGGTTGATGGTGACATGGTTGTTGGTGGCCCACTTATGGAGACTGTGTGTGTGTGTGTGTGTGTGTGTGTGTTTATACTATCATACAGTGCGTATATATATGCATGAAATATTCTTCTTGTGTGCGTGAGGCAACCAAACTTATCGTTAATAAAATCTCTCGCATCAAATATTTAACTGCTGAACACGATAGCCACACACACACACACACACACACACACACACACACACACACACACACACACACACACACACACACACACTGTCCTTTATAAAAACTTACTCACCTTCACCCTTGGACCAACCTTTCACATTCCACAATAATTGGAGTTTCTTGAACAAAGACGAAATAAAAACGACAGAAACTGGAATTGATGATAAAAATTTTCGGTTGATTCTAAAAGCGACAGGAATTCAATATAACAATTATTTATAAAAGATCAATTCTGGATCAAAAAGACGACAAAACCGTCATATATATTTGTAAAAACGACAAAAAGCTCTAAAAATACAAGAACTAGAGGCAGAACTTTTAGCATAAGGTCTAATGTAAGTTTAAATTCGGTTTCAATAAGGATAAGAACTTAGGATAAAATGTATGAGCTAAGTTTATATTGTTTTAAGTTCGGTTTTAAAATGACAATACGTAGCGGTAGAATTATGTGATATTTGTGCAGTTTTAAGTTCTGAAACGAGAAGAATTAAGTTAAGGTGAATACATATAACGTCAATTTCTAAACGACTAGAACTGATCGTCGTAGCACTTAATGATTATGGAATCAATTCTCAAACGATTAGAACTGATTGATATAAAACTGACTGGTCGATATAGACTCTGTAAAGAACATAAACTGGTTGCGATGATTTTATAAAGCTACCTGAACCTTTTGACACAACTGGTCGTACCGGGATTACATTACCCTTAGGTCGATTCTAAAACGACTAGAATCTTATTGGCAGAAGTAGTTGTACCGGGATTACATTACCCTTAGGTCGATTCTAAAACGACTAGAATCTTATGAGTAGAACTGGTCGTAGTGGTACAACTTTAAAGGTCGCTTCAGGTTACAAGACGGCTTCATTACACGGTAACATACTCTTATACTGTTATACTTGAAGGGCAGTTGGATATTACCGAATACAGTGATGAGTTGGATCTGTGTTTAAATGACCGTTTTATTCTCTCTTGTCTTACTTAACATTGGATGATAGTAGATGGATATAGGTTAGGTTAGGTTAGGTTAGGTTAGGTTAGGTTAGGTTAGGTTAGGTTAGGTTGAGTTATGTTTATGTTGTATTATGTTATGTTAGGCTAGGTTCGGTTAGGTTAGGCTAGGTTTGCTTGGGTTGGGTTATGTTCATTTACTGTAGGTTAGAATAGGTTAAGTTAGGTCAGCTTAGGTTAAGAGTTTTTATTCGAGGAAATAGATATAGAATTATACATAATACATAAGTGTATTATTGACTCTATCAGACATAAATAGTGATCAACGGAAGTAAACACCGGCTCTGCTGCCCAGTTGACAGAGTTTGCCCCAGAGCGATTGGTTACGGGTCTGATTTCCGATGGATTGGAAGATTGGGTTCCCTCCTTGTCAACTAGACCCTTGTCCACTCAACTAAATGTATTACACTTTCTGGTACACCTGTTGATGTTAAGACAACCCTTTAGTGGGCTAGTATTATACAAAGATGGTGGAGTAACCCACCAGCTGTTGAATACTATGAATCAGGAGAGCAACACCTGTCCTGCCACCTGTACCATAGCGGGAAAACACTTGTAGGAAATGAAAACCAAAAACAAAACAATGAAACGGCGTTATTACTCATTCTTATATAATGAAGTGAACCCATAAACACATAGGTACACATATGGACAAACACAGAATAACACAACACCGAAAACGGACACATTTTAGGAAATAATTCTCAGAGAAACAATTTGGAGAGTTTTAGCCAGACGAGGGCTGTCTTAAACACAACTCACTTCCTAAAACTTGTTTGATAGCGCTAGACACATACACTCGCTGGTGCTAGTAAACTCACTCTTTCTCGGTTTCTTTTTTTCTCTATTTTTCCTTTTGTTTATTTTTATCTTTACTTTCCTACCCCCACTGTCTGTCTGCTCGTTTCTCTGTCGTTCTTTCCAAAATAAAATAAAAACAGGAACTTGGCATTATATAAAAAGTATATCACACACACACACACACACACACACACACACACACACACACACACACACACACATGGGCAGGGCAGGAGTAGTGGTGGAGGTAGCAGGGCAAGGGGTAGTGGTGGAGGTAGTGAGAAGCAGGAGGTGGTGGAGGAAGTGTTGGAGGCAGGGGTAGGTGAGGAAGTGGTGGAGGCAGGAAGGTGGTGGAGGAAGTAGGAGGCAGGAAGGGGTAATGGTGGGAGGAAGTGTGTGGGAGGTAGGAAGGTAATGGTGGAGGAAGTGGTGGAGAGGAAGGCAGTGGTGGAGGTAGGTGGAGGCAGGGAAGGGGTAGTGGTGAGGAGGGGAGCAGGAAGTAATGGGGTGGTGGAGGTAGGGAAGGGGGTAATGGTGGAGGAAGTGGTCCTAGCTGGCAGCACAATACGAGTTTCCACTTCCCTGAGTTTTGCAAGCAAGCAGAGTCCAAACCTTGCTTTTATGGCCTTAGATATCTGCCATGGAGTCCAGCGGAGCCCCGAGGAGCCCAACGGAGCCCAGCGGAACCCCTTACCAGCGCTCCAGGGGTCTTTAGTAGGTTGTGCTGGAGCTCTGGTGTCCATCCTTTCTCTATTCATCTCAGTCTCCCTTATTGTTTTTATTTTCCTTATCTCTCTCTTCCATCATCCTATCCCCTTATCCTAATACTTATCACACTCACTACTGTATCCTTTTTATTTCGTGTTGGTTTCTATAAGTGTAAGTACATGAAGATACTTATAAACTCACTTTAGTCACATAATTAACTATAAATAGGTTTGTAAATACTCCTATAGTATAAAAGTAATGAGGATAATTTTGTGTGTGTGTGTGTGTGTGTGTGTGTGTGTGTGTATGGGTGTGTGTCTTACTCTATATTAAACATACATTCATACAAAGACACATTTAAGGGGACGCACGCAACGCACACACACACACACACACACACATACACACACACACACACACACACACACACACACACACACACACACACCTGCAATATATTCACACCTGTCCCTCGTACAGTTTTATTAGGGGGACATATTTATTGGTCTAAATTATTGATTGTAAATGTTCGGTTTTTCTTCTTCCTGTACTTGTGGGAAGCAGTTTGGTTTATGGCCCGTCATTGTCTTGTATTGCCTTACTGCTCTGCAATTCTCTCAGGCTGCAGGAGGGGAGGGGGAGGGGAGGGGGAGGGGTGGGGATGGAGGGTTGGTTGGGGGAGGAGAGGATGGGAGGAAGGGGGATTGGTGTAAGGTGGGTTTGGGTGGACAGGTGGGGATGAGGAGTGGAAAGGTGAGTTCAGTTTTTAGGGTGGTGTGGGTGGGGGTGGGGAGTGTAGGTGGGGTGAGGAGAAGAGGAATGAACAGGTAGAGTGGGTCAGTAGGTAGGTGGGTTAGGTAGGTGGGTGATGTGGTTGGTGGAGTGTACGTGGGTAGGTGGGATGAGGGGAGTGGGGATGGACAGGTGGACTGGGTGAGTGGTTAGGTGATGTGGGTGGAGGTGGAGGGGGGTAGGTGATCCTAGGGTGGTGCGTGTGTGTGTGGGGGGGGGGGAATTATGGTATTCTTCCGGTCTCTGCATATGTGTGTCCGTATATGTGTGTGTGTGTGTGTGTGTGTGTGTGTGTGTGTGTGTGTGTGTGCGTATATATTGACTTACCTTTGTGTTCAAGTGGCGTATTCCTTATAAACCTACATGCCTAGATATGTATGACTGTGTTCTTACGTTCAAGGAACATCATCAATGAAAATATTATGTATGACTGTCAATGTATACCTTAAGATGTGTCTATGTATATGGTGTTACTGACTGTATGTATAATAATGCCTTTATATCTGAACTTACACGATGAATACATGGACGAAACTATCTCACTCTCTCTATCTCACTCTCTCTATCTCACTCTCTCTATTTCACTCTCTCTATTTCACTCTCTCTCTATGTCACTATCTCCTTGTTTTACTATTTATTTTCCAATTTTTTTATTATTTCACAATATGTATTTCAATATTTCACTATTATTATTTATTCAACTGTCTTTCTATTTCACAAACTCTAAATATATTTCATTCTCATTGTATATTCTATTATCCTCTCTCTCTCTCTCTTTCTGTCTGTCACTAAAAATTCATCGACAAGTCTCCCTGATTGGCTGAGGACCACCGCTGGTGTACCGTCACCTGGGAAACACGTTCTTAGTGATGTAAATTCATTACCGTATAATAAATTCTAAGGGTACATGTTTATAGTACCCAGGTGTGTATGTGTGTGTGTGTGTGTGTGTGTGTGTGTGTGTGTGTGTGTGTTATAAATTTGTGTTATGTATTTTTATTTCTTCAAAAAGTCGGGATAAATAATGTCAAGAATATTATGCAGGTGTTCTTTTAAAAGTAGAGGATGGAAAGGAGAGAGAGAGAGAGAGAGAGAGAGAGAGAGAGAGAGAGAGAGACTCCTGGCTGGGAAGGGGGAAACCATAAAATAATTGTTTTCCATTGAACTCAACACTGGAGGCTGTCATATAGAGAAGAAATATTCTCCACCCCCAGAGTGCCTTTTGCTGAGCCCCCACTGAGGTGCTGATGAACTCTGGGGAAGGTTAAACCTCCTGGGGTAAGTGAAAGCCTCTGGGGTAGGTTGAACTCTCTATAGTAGATTGCACCCCCTGGTAGTTTAAGTCCCCTAAGGTGGATATTTTTTTCTAGTACAGGTTATCGCATCAACTAATAAGAATTCTAACCTGGTCTTTGTTTTTCCTGTAACAAAAATATCACCACGTGTGTCTGTATAACTAGGATAAAAAAGGAATCTGCCACGTCATTTCAGGAAGACACTTCAGAGAGACCCCTCCTTCCTTCCTTCCTTCGTTCCTTCCTTCCTTCGTTCGTTCGTTCGTTCGTTCGTTCGTTCGTTCCTTCCTTCCTTCCTTCCTTCCTTCCTTCCTCAAGAAGTCGACACAAAGAGGAGTAGAGACTGTCCTGGAAGATTCAGTGACTGGGTTAATAAGACGACACTTTGAAACGACAAACACACACACACACACACACACACACACACACACACACACACACACACACACATACATATACATATATTTACGAGGCATCCATCCAGTAGACCATATATTTGCTATTTGCTATTACTTGGGCTCAGATATCTGCTAGCTAGCCCGAGGAAGAAGAGGGGCGAAAGAGGCAAGGAAGGAAAGGAGGAAAAGAGGAGGGGGGGGGGGCGTCGTCCATCCCTTTAAAATCAGCGGTGCGGGTCGTAACGCGGCGTCGGTCCAGTCGAGGATGACCAGTTGCTCAGATCTTGGCAGAAAATATATCATTTCTTGGAGGCGAAAGACGCGGCGGCTGAGCGAGGTTTATGCAAATGAGATGGTTCCTTGGAGGGCCCGAGGAGCCTACTTAATTGGGATTTTGTTTATTCGAACGCTCGCCTTTTATAGTAGTCGTTCCCTTTAGTCTTTTATAGGAGCTGGGTTAGTTTAGCTTCTGTACGTGCGGTGGGGGGTAGCAGAGGTAGTGGTGGTGTGGTGATGGTTGTTGTTGTTGGTGGTGGTAGTGGGAGTGTGGGTAGGCGTGAGGGTGAGAGATGTAAGGCTGTGGTAGAGAGAGGGTATAAGGTGTAAGGTGAGGGGTATGGGAAGGAGGAGGTAGATGGGGGATGAAGTGGAAGTGGGGGAGTATGGTAGTGAGGATTGGTGGGGGATGAGGGGACGGATAATATGAGGTGGATGGGGATACGTGGGAAGGATGGTAGTAGGTATATGACTCGGTAGGATAATGTTTGTGTATGACTGTGTATTTGTTTTTGTATTTCAGTAGGACCTGTTTTTAGCGATTGGGTATGATAGGTTCGTTTTGTTATAAGCTAAACACACACACACATTCACACATATAAGTGAACGTGCTGTAGATTTGTGCCGGAAGGAATTATGACCTTTGTGTTACCTACGTCGTGAGACCCAGCGGGTTACAGAGACTAGGTTACAGAGACTAGGTTACAACGACTGGGTTAGAAAGATAGGGATAAAAAATAAAAGAAATAAAATCAGAAAATGGAGACAATAAAAGAAAAAGAAATATAAACGAAATTTAATAGATCGTGAGAGACAAAAGAACAGACAATCTCAGTCCTTAAAATTAAAAAAAAAAAAGCATTGCGTCTCAACTAAATTAACCAAAAAGAATAAACTTCAACTATAAAATAAAATTACCCAAGATGATAATTTGGAAAGTGTTAAATTAAATAATAATAATAATAAAGTTATACAGATATTTATTGTACCAATAGATTTTTAAGATGTAAATATGTGAATTAGAATTTTTTTTTTCTAGGCATCCCAATCAAGGTTTGTGGACGGGTTAGGAAGGAGCGGATGTGAATTTTGAGAACGTAAGGGGGTGTTGTGGTGGCTGAGGAAGTGGGAGGTGTTGTTCGTTTAAACAGTAATTTTAGCTCCTAATGGCGAGTCGGAATGTTTCTTGTTAAGGCAGAGAGAAGATCCTCGTCCACAACATCTCACTTCTCGCTATATAATTATATTTTTTTCATTTCTTTACTTATTTTTACTTAACATTATTTACCTAAAAGCGTTATTTATTAATATTTATAGATCATAGTGGACCCAAAAAATAAAACATATTTCCTACATTTGAAGACTTGAGTGAGAAAGACTAAGAAAGACTGACATAACCAAAATTTACGATGTTCTAACTTCCCAACACTAAATGATGTCACTTATCACCTCTAGACTACAGGGTGATCGAAAACTTCCTGTGCACCTACTATAATTAACACTACAGTTGTACCTTGTTATACCTACATTGTTATATACCTTGTTCTACTTAATATATATAATAGAAATGTTCACAGTAATTTTTAAAAGTGGATACCATTTTTAATATTTACTTTGAGTAGAAAAAAATGTATAATAATAATTTAAATATAACAAGAAGCATCCATATTGGTAATGATCACAGGTGGACAGGGACTATACGATCACCCTAGACAAGAGTTACTGAAGTTCTTTGATACGTGGAAGTGATATTAAATTCACCAGAACCCCAGACGACTGTTAGTGACCTCGTGCAATACAAATGACCTTTTCTCCAGCTCAGGCAAGTTAAGAGCCCCGAGACCTGTGTTATGTTAGTGAGTGTTGACAAAGAGTGTAACGGGACTGTGGTAATTTACGTGATGAAGTGGACTTTTAAGATGCTTGGCTTGACAATACTGAGGCCGCCGTCAACAGGTAAAGCTTAAAGTGAGGCTTTTATTGTTTACTTTTTTGTTACTTTTATGGGATTTTAGCCACTTTTTTGTAGTTACTTTTTTTTTAACATACAGTATAATTATTATTTGTTGATGTACTTGTAATTTGATTTTTTTTAATATGTGTAATTTTCTAATGACGATTTATTCTCAAGATGCAATATTATTATTATTATTATTATTATTATTATTATTATTATTATTATTATTACCTTACATTATTAACCTCTTGCGTTAATTATTACCTGCAGTATTTTACCTCTTATTATTTTTTGATAATTCTTTTTCTTATTTTCATTCTTCCTTCTTTTTTTTATCTCTTTGACGGCGTGCCTTTCTCCACCCCCTCAACCCGGCCATTCCTCCACCTGATCCCTGACACCTCCTGACCTCCCCACGTCTGACCCCACCACTCTTCTTCCCGACCTTCCCCCTCCCCCCTCCCTCCTCCTCACCCCCCTCCCCTCCGTTCCTCTCTCACTCGCCTCACTCCCACCTTCTTCTTCTTCATTCCTCTAAATGCTCTATTCTTTTCTTTACTTGTGTTTCTTTCAATTGGTTATATTTTTATTATTATTATTATTTTTATTATTATTATTATTATTATTATTATTATTATTATTATTATTATTATTATTATTATTATTATTATTATTATTATTATTATTATATTCGTTATTACTGTCTTTGTTGTTGATATTAAATTTCTCTGCATTTTTAGAAAGCCTTTTGCTTATTATCTACAACCTTCTCTATAATGTCATGCCATATGACCCTTTCAATAAGGTTGCATCATGCCGTTTCTACTCATATTAACCTATCCGAAGAACTCTCCTTTAAAAGCTTAATTCACGGGTCCTTTTATATAATTATATGCTTTGGGACCCCTTATATAATACACTAAATGACCCATGTTAAAGCCCCTTTTTAAAATTATAGACTGAGAGACCTTTTCCTATAATTCTTAAACCAGAGGCTCTCTTATACACGCCCCTCTCTGTCTGTCTGTCTGTCTGTCTATCTGTCTGTCTGTCTCTGTCTGTCTGTCTGCATACTTCCCAACCATTTTATTCTCCTTTTTTACCTTCCTCCTAACCTCTTATCTTCAACCCTTATCATAACCACCTTCCCTCACCTTCACCGTCTATCCTTCCTCTTCATTCTCCCTCTTATCCCTCCTTATCCCATTTTCCTATCCCTGTCCTCCTCTCACCATTCTCTCCATCTTTACCACTTTCCTCTCTGTTTTCCTTTCTCTCTCCTTATCATATACTCATTTTTTATCATCCTCCATGTGCTTCCCTCATCCTCATCTCTCTCTTTATCATCCTATCTCTCTCCTCTTTCTCTTCTCTCTCCTCCTCCTCCTACCCCTGAAGGGACAGGTTGACCCTCAGCCCCGTCGAGTATTCAGGGACGGTGCCTTGAGGTGCTTATTTGCCAGTAATAAATATACCTTGTAAATGAGGGTTCGGCCGGCCCCAAGAACGCCTCGGGATTGCAATTTTCAGATGACACATTGCAATTATTGACCCTCCCTCCCTCCTTCCCTCCTTCCCTTATACCTTTACCCTCCCGTCGTACCCAACCCTTCTCTCCCCCCTCCCTCACTACCCTCCCTCCATTACCCTCCCCCATCTCCCTCCCTCCTTCCACTACCCTCTTCCCCAAGTGAGCAAATTATTGATCATCTCCCTCACAAAAACTGGCCTAAGAAGCAACATAAAATAGATCCTGGAAGAATTAATGGTAATTCCTAAAAGTACTCGACCGGGGGAAATTATCATTGTTTACTTCGACGATGACTAAGAGTAAGACGACTTGAGACGATGAGTACTGAAGATGACTACGAAGACGACTACGAAGACGACTATGATTTTTATGACGACCACTCCCATACAATCTTATATTATGATTGTAGAAGATTTATATAATTACAGTATATATTGGTGGATGGCTTTTGTATTTCGATATCTTTCTAATGCGTAAAAAAAAAAGTAAAAAGCTGGGTTTTTTATTTTGATATCTTGATCACATGTAAGCGAAAAGAAAACGTGAGTTGAAACATGCAACACCTGAACCCCGATAACCAGAACCACCTTTATTATTAGTCCTCTCTTGCGTGTCAACACCCCTGAACCTCATTAATGCGGACCAATCACTCTAGCTTTGGTATCGAATAGAGGATAATCAGAAGGAGAAAATTCCCCCCACTAACGAGAATTAGCGAGGTTATAAGCGGTGGTTAACATATAATAGATGCAAGGTCTGCCAGCCAATCAGCGGTGGGGAGGCCAGGCCAGTGGGCGGTCTTAAGGTGTATAATAACTTAATTCACGTCTGGCTATTTTACTGCATGTCCGAAAGGCTGGACATGTGCCGTCTCCCGTCGCGTTTTAAGAGGCTTCCAGCCCTGACTTGTATATCTAGATTTACATACCTGATTGTGTCCGGCTCTGTGGAGAACGGGTGTGTCTGTGGGTGTATGTGTGTGCGTATCCGGCAGAAGTGTTAACTGGCTGAAGTACAGTAGACCCCAGCTGGCCGGATACTCCAAATCGCTAGGATTATACACACGTACGTTCAAGTGAGGAGCTTCTTACTTTCCCACGGTGGTGCAGCCGGATGTGTTGCCTGACCAGGTGAGGCCGCTAGCCTTAATGTTCCACCATTTTAGTTTGGATTTTTTTATTTTTTTTTAGTTATTTTGGTGATTCATAAATTTTTGACAGGTAGTTTATGCTTGATATTTATTTTCTTGTATTTTGGTGTATTTTTTTCATTGACTTTTGTATAATATGTTGTATTTTGATTCCATGTTAGAATTTTTTTTTAATATAAATATACATTTTTAATTCGTATTTTTAGTGTTTAATATTTGATAGTAAAAAGCGATATAGAGAGAGTAATGCTTCGTAATCACTAATCATTACTATCAACATGTAATTATTTCTCGTTATTTTGGTGGAATTTTGTAAAGGAATTATCTTTTTATCAATATAATTTCAAAATTCATTTAATTCATCACTGGCACATACTAAAATGTATACATTGTTATATATCGTTATGTTTAGATGATCGCTTTGTATATAAATTGCATAAATAGAAACTATATAAACAATTATGATATAAATAACATTAGACTTCAATATCATCTATGTAAATTAAACCTACATCACTCAATAACAGTCAATTACACTCATCAAAATAAATCACTCATATACATCCAGCATGACAGTGAACAAGACAGGAGGGGCTGAGGGAAAGTCGGTGTTGTGGTGTGTTACCTTGACGGCACTAATTAGGAGAAAGCCAGGTGGACTAATGAAGTGTGTGTGTGTGTGTGTGTGTGTGTGTGTGTGTGTGTGTGTGTGTGTGTGTGTGTGTGTGCGTGTGTGTGTGTGTGTGTGTGTGTGTGTGTGTTTTGTATGTGAGTATACGTGTATGTTTGTTTACGTGTGAGTGTATCTATATAATGTATAATAATACCTCTGTGTATGTACGTACGTCTATGTATGTATGTATAAGTGTATACATTTCAACCGATAAAAACAGAGAAAGAAAGTGAGAAAACATGTAATAGAAAGAGAGACAAAGGCACAAAGATAAACAATGAAAAAGATAAAGATATAAACAAAGAGAGAGGGAGAAAAAGAGACAGAGAGAGAGAGAGAGAGAGAGAGAGAGAGAGAGAGAGAGAGAGAGAGAGAGAGAGAGAGAGGACACACACACACACGGGAAAAACAGTGTAGCAAAATTTGTGAATATGGAAATGTGGTGGTCGTCTTCCTCTCCGCTGGGGAATATTTATGACCTAGGGGACGAACGGGAGCTGGTGAGGGAGACGAGAGACACACAGGGGGTACACGAGACAAGAGACACAATGGAGGAGAAAGAAGGAGAAGAGAGGAGTAGAAGAAAAAAGGGAGATAAGATATAAAGGGGAGGAAGAGGAAAGGGTAAAAAGCAAGATAGGGGAAGTAAAAGAGACAAGAAACACAGATGAATAGAAAGAGGAAGAAGCGATTGAGACAGGGGAGGGAGATGAAGAGGGACAGACGAGAAACACAGAAGAGGAGGAAGAGGAGAGGAGCGGTGAGGGAGGAGGTAGTGAGGGAGGTGGTAGTGAGGGAGGAGGGAGTGAAGGAGG
The DNA here is from genome assembly GCF_018991925.1 of Homarus americanus. NCBI lineage: Eukaryota > Metazoa > Arthropoda > Malacostraca > Decapoda > Nephropidae > Homarus > Homarus americanus. The sequence continues at coordinate 419,386 of NW_024728725.1, read as the reverse complement.
AGGGAGTGAGGGAGGAGATGATTGGGGGAGGTGATCATGGGGATGCTGCTGATAAAGGAGGAAGAGTGGGTAGTGAGGGAGAAGGTATTGCGGGAGGAAGAGGGGTAATAAGTGAGGTATTGAGAGAGGATGGAGGTCAGGTCAAGGGTCAAAGGAGAACTTGGGGAGTGACGAAGTGATGACTGGAAGATATATGAGGGGGAGGGGCTGATGGGACGGGTGGGGGTGGGCTGAGGGGATGGGCGGGAGAAACTGAGGGGACGGGTGGGGAGGAGCTGAGGAGCAGGAAGTATGTATGTATGTATTTATTTATGTATATATATGTAAACAATTAACATAAATGACTCTGACCAAACTTCTTCCTTCCATGAAAGCTAAAAATAATATCTCTCACACCGCACCCTCCACCACTCCCTCTCCTTTTCCTTCCTTCCACCTCCCTTTCCCATCCCTTCGCTCCTTCCCCTTTCCACCCCCATCCCCCTCCTCCTCCTCCTCCCCCCCTCCTTCCCTCCTCCTCCCCCTCCTCCCACACCTCCCGTGACAGGCGCGCCCTCGAGGTGAAATACGACCGTCGCTCCTGTACCACATGTTTTGTGGCGCCTCCCTCTTTTCCCTCTCCCCTCACCTCTTCCATTACTCTCCCTCCTCCTCCTCCGCCCTCCATTACTCCTCCCTCCCTCCCTTCCTCCCTCCCTCTTCCATTACTTCATCCATTACTTTTTCTTCCTACTCTTACCTCCTTACCTCCTTCTTCATCTTCTTCTCTCCCTCCCCACCTCCATCTTGCCCTCTTCTCCTACCTCCCTCCCTCTCCCTCCTTCCCTCTCTCCCTCCCTCCCTCATCTCTTCCTTCTCTTACCTGCCTCTTCTACCACAGTACAGCGAAGGAACACATTGACTCAGCCCAGTTAGCCTTCACACACACACACACACACACACACACACACACACACACGTTAAGCAATTAAGCTATTAAAAAAATCACTATAAATAATAAGAATAAATTAATAAATTTGTATGAGATAACAACTGATTGAAACGTGAATGGACAAAACCGTAGACTTTTGGAGACTGTTGATGTGTTGATGTGTGGTCATACTACTAGCAACAACAACAACAACAACGACAACGACAACGACAACAACAACAACAACAACAACAACAACAACGACGACGACGACAACAACAACAATAACAACAACAACAACAACAACAACAACATATTATCCTCTCCCCTCTTCTTCCTCTCCTCTTTTCTCCCATCTCTTCCTTTTACCTTCCTCTCTCTTCATTTCCTATATCTTTCCATCCTTCCTTCCTCTAGTCTCTTATCCTATTTCTCCTATTCTTTAATTCCTTCTCTCCTCTTCTCCTGTTTCCCCTTCTCCTTCCTTCCCTCTCCCCTCTCCCCCATCCATCAACATTTATTTCTGTCATGTCTCTTGGCAGCTCATCGTCTTTCCCCTCTGTATGCCCGACACGTCTCTCCCCTTGTTGTTCCCTCTCCTCCTTCCTTCCCCTCTCCTCCTTCCTTCCCCTCTCCTCCTCCTCCTTCCTTCCCCTCTCTCTCCACCTCTCTCTCTCTTTCCTCCACTTTTGTCCCCACTCTCTCTTTAGCTTCTCCCCCCTCTCTCTCTCTCTCTCTCTCTCTCTCTCTCTCTCTCTCTATCCCTCGTGCCCGGAAGCCATTTTTGGACCCTCGCTCCCCTCAAATTCCTGCCCTTTCCCCTCGTGACGTAAACGAGGAGGGTGTCCCTAAAGAAAATGGGCTGCGTGTCAAAGGGGAGACTCAACTGGTAGACCTCAGGGCCCCCAGGTCTGGTACATAAGGGCGAGAATTATTTGCTACTGACGACAGAAAATCGCCTTTAAGAGTGAGAGGTCATTTGTGGGGCAAGAAAATATCTATCTTTATATTTTTGTTGTTTTTTTCTGGATGCGGTGGAGGAGGGAGATAGGGAGGGTGAGGGAGAGAGTCAGTGAAAGAAAGGGAGAGAAGAAAAAGTGAGAAAAATAAGAAGAAAAGAAAGATGGAGATACAATTGAGTAGAATGAAAGATAAAGAAGAAGATGAAGAGAAAACTGAGTAGATAGAGGAAGGGAAAGATGAAGAGGATGGTAGAGATAAAGAGAAGGGAAAAAAGATGAAAGAGGAGATGGGAAAGACGAGAAGGTAGTGAGTAGGGCCTTTACGTGTACAAATGTATACTTTTTAACTGATAACTTTCCACTTATTTATTTTTATTTTTATTTTCGTGGGTTTTGATTGGTCCATTTGACACCCCCTTCCCCCCCCCCCTTATCCCCACCCCCATCCTTACCCCTACCCACACCACTATTCTCCCCCTCTCCCCAGTCTTCACATCCCCCTATTTACATCCTTACCCCTATTCACACTCCCATTCCCCCCTAGCCACTACCCCCATCCTCCACCTACCCTCTATTATATCGTTCCTTCTACCCCCACTCCTTCATCCTATTCCCCTATCCTTCCTCCTACCCCCTATTCACCCCTTCCTTTCCCTTACCGACTACTAGAGGGATCTTTATTCCTTTCGGCTTAAAAACAAAACAATTAACAGAGAACACTTAAAAAAGCTATCTCTCATCTCTCATCTCTAAGAGGAAACGTCTTCTACTTTTCTTAAGACGAGTGAAGAAATCATGTCAAGATTCGACACCCCAGATTATTATATCTGATGATTAGATTCAGTTAGGTTAGGTGATTTTACGTTTGATTAGGTTAGGTTAGGTGTCTAATCTTCACGTGGTCATAAGGAAGGGTTCAAGCTCCTCCAGAGGCCCAACATTGGACCCGTTTTAAAACCAACGCATCTGTTTCACCTTCGGTCTTCATCGGCCACTAAAACCTCGGGAAATGGGATCGTTGGAGACTTCGGCGTCGCCTCCGTCAGCAGTTAATGGGGGAGGGGAGGGGAGGGGAGGGGAGGGATCCGATGGGTAGAGGAATAATGGAGAAGTTAAGGGGTATGGGGTGGTGAAAGCCTTTGGTTAATGGGGTGGTTAAGGAGTGTGAGGGATATTGGGGAAAGATGGGGTGAAGGCCATGGGGTTACTGGGATGGGCAACGACTTAATGCAGAGCTGACAACAGAGGTTTAATGGGGAGATGACGACAAAGGGTGGGGTGGCCTTTATCGTCAGGTTAGTGGGAACAGGAATTCTTTCGTCAGCTAGATAAGGACGTGAGGGGGTAAGGTCACTGTCAGCAAGTTAACGTGAGGGGAGGGGGGGGAGGGGTCGCCGGTATCAGCATGTTACCGGAAGAAGGGGAGGGGAGGTTGCCGCCGTCAGCAAGTTAACGTCAGCACGTATCTGGCAGTAAATAAAAACTGACGTCGATGACAACTCCGACAAGGCCGTACCTTTTACCAAGTTGGTCTCCTTCCTTCAGCTTAATGACCGGAACGAGATACCATGACGACCTTCTCCTCCTCCTCCTCCTTCCTTCTTCTGCCTCTCTGTCCTCCGCCTTCCTTTCTCTTCCTCTCTCCTTCCTTTGCTTTATCTTCCTCCCTTTCTGCTTCCTTTCTTCCTTCTCTGACTCTTCTTTCCTTTCCTCTATCTCTCAATTTTCTTTAATCTTCTCCTTCCTGTGGCTCTTCTTCTTCCCTCCCTTTCCTCCTCCCCCTTCACTTCCTCCTCTGCAACTTCTTTTTCCTCCTCAACCACTTCTTCCTCCTCCTCCTCCTCCTCCTCTTCCTCCTGCTCCTCCTCTTTCTGTTCCTTGGAGGGGAGGATGGAGAGTTAGGATGGAGGAAAAAGGATAAAGGAATAGGGAGGAAGGCCAGGGTGGAGGGGGAGGGTGTTGGACCAGGGTGAGCACTCGAGTTGAAAGCTAGGGTGAAGGGTGAGCGAGCTGGAGGACGAGGTGAGGGTAGTTTAAAAGGCCACGGTGAGGGGTTAGGGGAATGTGTGTGTACGAATGTGTGTGTGTGTGTGTACTTTATGTGTGTGTGTGTGTGTGTATGTGTGTGTACTTTATGTGTGTGTGTGTGTATGTGTGTGTACTTTGTGTGTGTGTGTGTATGTATGGCGGTAAAGACACGTGTGTAGAAATGTGTGTATACGTTCTCACAAGTATAATAAATTCTAACAGGTTTTCTTCTTCCCCACAGGTAAGGAACAAGCCCTAAGAGGTTCCACCACCACGCCCCCAGCTGTTGGCCCCTTCAGGAGGTAAGAGGCATACTTTCCCTCCCTGTCGTCGATGTCCTTTTAGAAGATTAAAAATAAATAAATAAATAAATTAATAAAAAAGTAGTGTTTAATAAGACTGAATTCCATTGATTATGTAATTGACTTCTTGTAAATATAGTTAAAAAAAAATACTCAATAAATTCCAAGTATTTTTAGTCATATAATTTATCTTGACTCATTATCAAATTAGAGGTTATTGATAAGTTTGAAGTTTATCGGTTATACAGTTGTCTTTATCAAATAATTAACTTTGTATTTGTAATTAAGAATATGATTGGATTAAGACTGAGCTGAATCAGCCATATACAGTAGTTCCCTTAAAAAAAGACACAAAGGTTGAATAAGGACATCGATCACACAGTTGTCTTGTAAGTGCTTATCTCACCTTCTCATATGACAACAGGTAAGTGAGAGATAGTAGACAGCCATTAGGTAAACAGGAACAGCAATAACAGGTAAACAGTAGAATGTCCACACTAATTAACAGGAATAGTCACAGGTAAGCAATAGAAATTCCAAACCCATATTGTCTTGTTATATTTTTTTTAGCTAACATTCTCATTTTACAAAGTGATCGTAGGCAAACAAAAAGCTAATCAAGGTTACAAGTGATAATTAAGATCCTAGTCAATCACAGCACGGCATTTCGGCATTAATGAATACCTCAAATTACCAAATGGGAGCTTTGAGGTCTAGTTAAAGGGGGTGTCGAGGGGGGGGGGGCGAAGTCTAGAGATTCAAGTGTGTGTGTGTGTGTGTGTGTGTGTGTGTGTGTGTGTGTGTGTGTGTATGTGTGTGAATAGGAAACGTTAAAAGCGAATCTCTGGGACTAAAAGTAATTACCATACGAATTATGAACCCCTGAAGAAACCCCGAACCCCTGAACCCCAAACACCTGAACCCCTGAACCACTGAAAAAGAAGAAAAAGAAAACACTTGAGTCACACGTTCATATAACATTACATTGAGGGTTTGTTCTTCCGACTCGTGATTGGTTCGATCGTGTTATTGCCAACCAATCAAATAACAGAATTACGCCAGGTTCCGATTACGTGATTGACTTTATTAGTATTATTATTATTATTATTATTATTATTATTATTATTATTATTATTATTATTACTCTCGTGACCTGAGCAGTTTATATTATCTTCGGGGTCGAGTTTCCCATTCAATAGTGTGGTAACCAGGTGAGGTAAATGAGGGATAATTTAACACTGTAACCAGGTGGGAAATTGGCTACACAGATGGTTGTGTTTATGTTGGTAATGATGAAGTATAACAGGTGGAAGTTATGGTGTTTTGTTGTTTACTCTCTCTCTCTCTCTCTCTCTCTCTCTCTCTCTCAGCTAAGGGCGACAGTATCACTATCACCTTACATCCTATAAAACTACTAGGGAAAAAACATCGTAAAATCCCACAAAACAAACATGGGTGTTATGTCGTAAGCTAAAGAGTACACGATAATGATACAACCTCTTGTGTGCGTGTGTGTGTGTGTGTGTGTGTGTGTGTGTGTGTGTGTGTGTGTGTGTTTTTTGTTGTTCTCATGGAAACACCCTTCCCCCTCTCACTGGCGCCTCCAACTTGGGACGTCTACAGGTGATTTACCTTAATTCACTGTCATTTGTCTCAGGTAGTCAACGATGACGTTTATATGAAGGTTCCTCGACACAATGGGCGTGAATTTCGTGTTTTTCTCCTCAGATCGTACACGCGCCGGGAAACCCTCACCGTAAACGACACATCTGATGTTACAAACTTCGCCCTTAAAAACATCCGTGTTCATAAGAAGGCAAAGAGGTGATTGAGTTACAATCACTTAATGTTCTCTTAAAAAGCTGTAAAATCTCTGCTAAGTACGCATAAACTTTAGAGCTGAACAATGAGACCACTCATAAGGGGGTCTAATCTATTTCTGAACTTGAGGCGTTTACCGCAATCTGAGACGCGCACATACACACACACACACACACACACACACACACACACACACACACACACACACACACACACACACACACACAATATACGACTATTTACTCTCTCTCGTTTCGTTGCTGTTCTTATTTTGTTCTCAATTGCTATTATTAGTGATGATAACAGGATCCCCTTCTCCACCCCCTTCTCCTCCTCCTCTTTAACCTCTTGACTCACACACCTGCGCAGGTATAATACTCAGGTCAAATAACAGTGTTTTTCTTACCGCGGCTCTAAACTTATATGTTTAAGCACGCAGGCGCAGGTTTTGAGTGCTGACGTCTTGTTTATGTTTTGTTGGGAATTGGTTGAAGTGTGATGTGCGGGTGTGGGTGGTGATATGGGGTGTGTGGGTGGAAATGTAGGGTGTGGGTGGTGATGTGAGGGTGTTGGGTGGTGGTGTAAGGGTGTGGGGTTGTGATTTGAGGGTTTGAGATGTGGTTGGAGTGTGGGTGGTGGGGTGAAAGTGAGCTACAGTTTCTTGAGTTGTAACAAATGCTTTATTTGCTCTGTTTTTATAATTTAGGTTCAGTTTGACAGAGAGAATGGCAGACAGGTCAAAAATCCCTCTCTATTATCTTACCATCCTCTCTCCCTCCCTCCCTCCCTCCCTCCCATCTCCCTCCCTCCATCTCCCTCCCTCCCTAACCAACAACACCACTACCACTATCCTTTCTTATCCTCCCTAACCTCCATCATCCATCATCCATCTCCATCCTCTTCCACTGTTATCATCCCTCCTTTGTCTTCCCTAACCTACATCCTCCACCTCCCAATCCTACATCTTCCAGCTTCTTCTCCTCCCACTCCAAATCCCACATCCTCCCCCTCCTCTCCTCCCACTCCCACATCCTCCCACCTTCTTCTCCTCCCCCTCCTCGCCACCATCACGTCATCTTACAGTGTCACAAACATAGCACTGTAAAACTGGTCAGCGCGCCACGGTTAAGGCACTATTAACTGGCCTTTATGTAGAGTCGCTGGCTTGGTCGTCGCTATTTATACAGCACCGTTGTCTCTTTGGACCCGCCCTCAAGTAGCTGATAGTGACGATACGCGACTAGGACTCTCGCTCCTCCTCACACAAAACCATCGACAGCCCTTCGTTTTATTGTGGCACTGCGAGGCACCCGACCAGATTGGTGCCATCTTATACTGCCCCGGAAGAGGAAGAGGAGGAGGAGGAGGAAGAGGAGAGGAGAGGAGAGGGCCAATTCGTTTAGATCGTCCTGTCCCGTCCCATTCCGTGCCGTTCCGTGTCGTGCCGTCCCATCTCATCTCGTCGAGTCTGACAGATGAGGGAGGAGAGTGCAAATGAGTAAGGTATCTATGCTGTGATTAAGGCCACCCACCTTATATTCTGTGAGATATGAGTGGGTGAGTGTTATGGGTGCAAGAGGATGCGGAAAGGGTGCAGGGTGGGTGGAGTAGGATGGGTACAAAGGGGTGGATTGGGTGGGGAGAGTAAGTAGAGTGGGGTAAACCTGTGATGCGTGTAGGTGTTAATTAGTGTTACCTGTATTTAGTTTATGTACCTGTCTATATCTCTCCTTTGATCTGGATTGCTTAATGTCTATGTCTATTTCTCTCTATATATTTTGCTATTAATCTCTCTATGCAACTACACATTTATCAGAATCACTACACAGTTTTCTTCTATCTAACAGACTATATACATACATACATACATACATACATACATACATACATACATACATACATACATACACAAACATAGAGGTCACCAGCTGTTCGAATTCTGTGACGTCACTGCAACCACAACAACCAACCCTATGACGTCATTACCACCACAAACTCTCTCTCTCTCTCTCTCTCTCTCTCTCTCTCTCTCTCTCTCTGCGCCTTCCTCACCAACACCACCTCAACCATATCACAACAACCACCACAACCCACGCCACCGTAACAACCACTCCTATCACCACGTCAAATGAAATGCAAACATCATAACCTACCCCCACTACCCCCCACCTCACCTCCCTCCTCACTACCACCACAACCACCACCTTCCCCCTTACCACCACCACCACCACCACCACCAAAACATTCACACAGTATACACGTGATTTGTGGGCCAGGAATTCGACTTTTACGACCACTGTTTGATGATGTATTTACACCACCGAGTGAACCTGACATACCTGAATTGCATCATTTTTCTTACCTGAGCAAAAACTGGCCAATATATTAATCTCTTTCACCATTAACGAATGAAAGAGAATTTTTTTTTTAATCACCTGAGCATAATGGAACACGGTTTAATCCAGCTTAAGATTCACCACCTTAATGCAAACCTAACCTAACCTAACCTAACCTAACCTAACCTAACCTAACCTAACCTAACCTAATGCTAACCTAACCTAACCCTTTTAATTGAAGACATTTATGAGAGAGGATCACATTTATTTTATTTTTCTATACTATTAGACAGTAAGACGCTGTTTATTACTGAAGCGATTGGATACAGTTCCTTAAGAGGCCGGACCAGGACAAGGCCTTCCAATGAACTTACAAAGAGACAGACAGACAGACAAAAACGAGCTGAACAAGTGTCCCTGAGTATAATAAGGAGAGAGAGAGAGAGAGAGAGAGAGAGAGAGAGAGAGAGAGAGAGAGAGAGAGAGAGGCTCCTTGATCATAATACATCGTTTAATATGGAGACTCACACCAACAATAAATCACTCAGCCTCACAGGATTTATTGCCTCAAGATCACCAACTAATTACGTGTTACATTAACGCTCGACGTTCGCCAAGGATTATATGGCTGTGTGTCTGTCTGTGATTTTTTTTTCCTTATTATGTTTTTGTTTTAATACGATAATGGATATGCTGTCTTGTTTTCCACCCTTTCTTCCCCCTTCCTTACCATCTCCCATTTCTTACCCTACCCCCGTCTCCCTCTCTTCCTCCCCCCACCCTCTCCCTCTCCTCCTCCTCTCTCCCCTCTCCTCTCCCCCGATGGGTTTTGTTATTTTGTCTAATGAGTGAAGGGGAGTAGGGGGGGGGCAGAAGAAGAGGCAGTGGGGGGAGGAGGGACGGCATTCAGTGGTATTTGAGATGGACACTGCAAGGGTCGAAATGGGAGAGGGAGGTGGGGGAAGGAGAAGGGGGAAGGAGTGTCAGGGGGAGAGATAATGGGTAGGGGGGGAGGGGGTAAGAGGAAGGGGAAGACGCAGAGCCAATTAAACCACCCCAGGAGTTGACAACCAAGCTTGTTCAGACTACATTTGCATTTCGCCTTGTCACTGTGTTGCTAGTATAGGAATGTTGAATAACCCGCAGGACGAACAAGAGCTGCTGGCCTGGTACTGATTGGCTGAGTCACGGTAGGAGGAGGTCTGTTGTGTATAAGTAATCGGATATTTTTTCTTTTTTTGGAAGAAAATTGTATTTATTTTATAACGTGAGCTTCTTTTGTTGTCATCCCCCTGTCCCCCCCCACACATACATACTCTCTCTCTCTCTCTCTCTCAAGTAAAATGGCTAACAACGTCCAAGGAACATCTACCACAACAAACAGAACTAATTTTATACCTTAATTGACCAGCCAGGTATTCTCCCCATACCCCCTCCTTCCCCTTCCCCCCTCCTTCCCCTCCCTCCCTCTCCTTCTTCCCTCACCCCCTCATCTCTCACCCCCGTCTCTTTATTTTCGTCCACAAATCGTAATTTTAGCTTTATCCTCACGCTGGGTAATTCAGTTGGCAGCATTGAAGTAAATAAATCACCCGAGGACCCGCAAATGACTCCGCCAGCATTTTTGCCAACTACACCGTGACGATGATGCCAGACGCCACCACCACTTGAGATGAAAAGAGACCAAATTACTCTGCCTTAAACCTTCCCTCCTATTGCCGTGTTTGTCAATATGAAAACCTGTGTGTATGTTATTTTGTGGGTTTTTTTTTCGTTATTTATATCGACGTTTAAAATAACAAATATAGGGGAAGAATTTAGTGTAAGATGTGAGTTTAAAAATATTGATTTCATATGCCAGCGAATCAGACAGCGGCAGATGGGAAATGGATCTCAAGAACGTGATCCTGAATTAATGGAGGTGTATCAGAAACCTGTTATAAATTTCCCTACCCCCCCCCCCCTATATTCATAAACTCCGGGTTATGTTTTTATAATGGGTGTTTGGATAATATCAAAGTTAAAAATAAATACAAAAACAAAAAAAAAGTTCACAGTACACAAATAAAACAGACAAGAACATAGTGATTATTCCCAGCTGTGGTGAATACAGATGTGGGGGTATATGTACAGTGGGGGCCGCTGTTTGTCCGCTCTCTTAATTAACATGGGCAAGATTTACGGCGGCTGGCAAAAAAAGAAAAAAAAAAGACTCAAGTATAGGCAGCACAAAGAAGGCTCGATGATAATTACTTTCTGGCTCTTGGCTCTTTGGCTCCTAGACGCGTTCACAATAATTTAGATGATGTTCATTTTTTTTTCCACCAGAGTTCAGATTTAGAATATTTAGGAAGGGAATAAATGATGTTAGAATGATTTAGGTGGTGGATAAAGTGATGCGTGTTTCGTTCTCAAGTGATCATTACACAACATCGTAAACACATCTGAAATGACAAGTAAGATTCCTACTAGACATTCTCTCCCTCGTTCAAGGCCAGGGTCTTCTTCACACACCCAAACAAAACGACCTTCAAGAAATTAAAAATCGAAAATTGTTCTTGGGAGTTAGTTAATTATTAAGGAGTGTAAGAGCTTGTAAGTGACAAATAAAATTCAAAAACATTTTCAAGACGAATCCAGGTCTGAATTTTTCAAAGTCCGGTGAGACAGGTAAAAAAACAGTTCAGGAATTTATAGTGTTTAGTGCTTGAAAGCTTAACAAACCAGCTTGGGTGTCCAAGTCTATGCTTATGTTTTTGACATCCGGTTTAGTCCCAGTCCAAAGATATATTCAGATAAGTTCATACACAACCAAATCAGCCACGATTGAAAGAAACTCAACCTAAGTCACGACCAAACTCTTCACAACCCAACGAAACAAACAAATTCTATGCCCAAAATTCTTCAAAACTCAACGAAACACAACCCAAATCCAAGACCAAAATAATTCACAACCTAACAAAACACATCCCAATCCACGACCAAAATTCTTCACAACCCAAAGAAACTGAACCATTTGCTATACCGTGCAAATGCAGTCTCTTAATGACGGGCCAAAAAATAGAACAAGAACTATCAGCTCCACCGTGCAGAGACTTAGCGTGTCCCCGGAGCAAGTCTCTTACGGCAGACGGGAACCCCTTCTTCTAACACGTCCCTCGGCTGCAATTATTTATTACCAATTACTGAGACGTTCCTTCGTTCCCAACTTGAGGACGGGTCGATGCCAGACGAGCTTGTGAGCCTCTTTTGAGTACCCACGACACTCACAGTGGTTGTCGTGCCTCTCCACCTGGCCGGCAGTGATGAGAAAAAAAAAAGGTAAAACGAAAGACAAAAACTCATACAGGCGGAGGGGCTGAAGGATGGGTCATGCGCCCGTGAACATTCCAGACATGTTCCTCGTACTTCGTGTTGTATTACCATAAAATGACTTAGAGTTTGTTGGGGTATTTTGCTTTTCTTTTTTTCTTTTTCGTTTTTGTCTTTGGTGTTTAAGATACCTTGATGATTTATCGTTGTCTGGACCGTTCTTCACGGAGGGAAAATTGTATGTGAAGAATTCTAAGCAAGGCTCTTCTCCTTCTGAGGGCAACACCATGGTATCATTGTAAAACCTAAGTATGGTGTCTATTGTAATCAACTGAGCTACTTATCATACCTTGAGACAGACAAACAGACAGACAGACAGACAGAGAAACAGAGAAACAAACACACTCAAAAAATTACCATCCACAATGAAGTACTAACAATAAACTTTTCTTTTCTGTACATAATTTAAATCACACAGTTTCTAATATATAATAAATAACGTCGCGTGTAGTGTATATCGTGTTTGATGTAATTTCTTCGTCTTCTCGTCATCGCTATAAACACTGGCCAGGAGGTGCGTGTGTCCAGGCGGCTCCACAGTAATTGCCAACGACACAAAACACGATATATTTGGCGACACGGTTTAAAATCCTCGTTCTTATAATAAAGGAAAATAAGTCGCCAACATAAAAACAGTTTCTGGGTATAAACAATTGGTCATTGTTATTAAGATTGTCTCTGGTAAAATAAAAATATGGTTCAGTTTGATGAAAATGATCCATAATATAAGAATAAAATATCTAAAATCTAACATGGTCTCCAGTATAACAACATGGTCTCCAGTATAACAAAATGGTCTCATTCCGATGATTATCAAGATTAGCAGCGTTTATTTGACTTGCATTATTGATCTTCTGTTTTATATTCATTCCATTCTTGTGTTACGGTGTGATCAAGAAATCCCTGTGCATAATTAACCTTATAGTTGTTCCTTGTTATACTTACAATGTTATAGATCTTGTTCTTCTTATAGTAAATATTGGAAATGGTCACAATAAACGTATGAAGTGGATACCATTTCCAGTATTTACTCTAAGTAGAAAAAAGGTAAATAACAATGTAGGTATAACAAGGAATAACTATATCTATAAAACTCGTATCTAACTCGACACCACTAAGGAAATTACCGTCATTACAACACAATATATATTACCCCTTCCCGCCCTCCTGTACAAATGTGTAAGTTAACTCCCTGTGTTACGCTAGAGTTGATTCCCTCTCCGCCCTAGACACCGCAAGTTTACACACCGATACGCTTCACCCTATCAGTGTACCCTTGTCCCGTGAGCTCCTCTGTATATCGTGGGATTTTAAGGTTGAGTGTGTTGGGTGTGTTGGGTGTGTGTTTGTTGATGGTGGTGTGACGGGGTGTGCCAAGCTCATCGTAAGACACACACACACAAACACACACACACACACACACACACACACACACACACACACACACACACACACACACACACATCCAACCACACCCAAACTCTCCTATCAATACAAAATACTCAGATACACTCTCACAAACACACACATACGCTCATATATTAACACACTCACTCAGACACACATTCAGGTAGATGAAGAAAACAGAACAATCTTCCCACGGTGAAAAAAAAAAGAATCTTATAGCAGGAGATATGTAGAAGATGGTGGGCCTACCTAAATGTATGAGTACTCTCTCTCTCTCTCTCTCTCTCTCTCTCTGTCTTACTCTCTCTCTCTCTCCGGGTCTCTCACTTCTCTCCTGAGAGCTGGGTGACGGTGAGGCCATTTACATAAGATGATTTACCGGGTCGGATAAAGATCTCACTTCTCTTGAGAATACCAGAGTGGGTGTTAGGTTAAGAGGCTATACCGGGGCTTTTTTCAACGGGTCTCCACACACACAAAGGAGATCCATTTTTCCTTAATGTTGGTTTTTATTTTGTATAATTTTTTTTTATTATGATTAGGAATGGAATGAAGGGTCTTTTTTAAATGAAGTTTTTGTTGTTTTTATTCATTCTCGTAGGATTAGATACATATCGTGTGTTTGTTTATTTTAGAGTTTGTTAAAGGGTTTTCGTGGGTTAAATGTATTTAGTATTGTATATATATTTAAATAAGTAACACAGTATCAGAGTACAGGTTGTGGTGGTAAAATTTCAATATGAGTTTAATATGATAACAGGCAGTTTTATGAGAAAATATTTGACATTATACAATAAGTAAAATATATTAAACATGTGTTCTGTGTTGTGTTGGGAGAAGGAAAAATTCATTCTACCACTCATAAGTCTCATCTGTTGTTTTGGCTGATTCTGATTGGTTACTGTACTGGTATATCTCTTGGTAACTGGGTTTATAAAGCTCAGGAGACGCAGGTACCAGCTGCCTCTTGTGTTGGATTTATTTTATTTTCCATCTGATGTTGTCTTATTGAAGGTCAGACTCGAAGGATTCATTCAGACACGTTCCTGTTGATCATCATCTCCCCAGAACACTGCTTGAAATATATTCTTGTAAATGTTTGTTCCTTTGTGAAATATTCTTTGTCCGTGTTTGTGTGTGTTTGTTTTACTGTCTTTCTCTCTTTCTTTCTCATTTCACAAAACAAATTTTGTAAGAAGAAACGAAACACATGACGATTTTCTCCAGAGATTATTTTATATGAAGATTAACTTAACCTAACCTAACCTAACCTAACCTAACCTAACCTAATCTAACCTAACCTAACCTAACGCGACCTTCCTTGTGTATGGTGTTGGTGGAGAGGTTAGCCCGTAGTACTGGGTGTTCAGGGGTCCTTTTCTCTAAGACTAAATCCCTAGCAGCCCTGGATGTACCCCTTGGGAGACGCCACCTGAAATCTAACATTGGATTCTCCTTCCTCCTTCAAATCCGCCTTCTGTCCCTCCCTCGTGTGTGTTGGGTTGGGGGGGACTGTAGGAGAGAAGGGGATGATGTGGTAGTAAGATGATAATGTAGGGAAGCAAAACCAAGTTATTACCAGGAAAAGGAGAGAGAGAGAGAGAGAAGGATGACTCGCCTCTTGCCACACCTCTCCGGGCTGCAGTTGAGTAATGGCGGTTATGTTACACGGTGTCGCTTACATCTGCCACACCTATATGAATATATTTCTCTTGTTTTATGGTCATATATTTATTACTTGTTACGGATGATGATGAGGATGATGATGATGATGATGATGATGATGATGATGATGATGAGGATAAGGATGAGGATGATGGTGGTGGTGGTGGTGGTGGTGGTGGTGGTGGTGGTGCTGCTAGGAATTGGATAGCTGTAAGGGAAGGTACGTGTGTGTGTGTGTGTGTGTGTGTGTGTGTGTGTGTGTGTGTGTGTGTGTGTGTGTGTGAAGGGCTTGGTCGTGGTCTTAACAATAACGAGACCACAATGGTTTCCGTGGCTCTCTCACAATGTATTATGCTAAGTAATCCCCCGGAATTTGAGCAGTGTGTGTGAGTGTGTGTGTGTGTGTGAGTGTGTGTGTGTGTGTGTGTGTGTGTGTGTGTGTGTGTGTAGTTAACGAAGGTACAGAAATAATGATCCTGAGGTTAAGTCTCTCACTCGTTAAAAAAACTGCTCAGGTAAAACATTTTAATCACCGTTACTCACAGCTCCCAATCACCAACGCCCATGACATACCTTCATGGCACGGACGTATGACACACCCAGCCTGGCAGCGACGCATGACACCCTAACATGACACTCACCCATGACACCTCCAGCATGACACTCGCGCTTGACAGTATGTCTTAGTCGACTGATCATCTTGGGTATTAAATTATTATGTTTCTATAAGTATTATAATTATAGATATTTCCTATATTTTTTACATTTCTGCTATTATTTTTATAACTATTATCATTGTTATTGCTAGTATAATTATTGTTATTGTAGTTTTCACCCTCTTTTTCTTCTTCGATTTATTATTATTATTATTATTATTATTATTATTATTATTATTATTATTATTATTATTGTGAGAACCTCTAGTGTCATCAGTTACCAGCAAACATTGACTCCACAACTAACAAACGATAAACTCATTCATATCTGACTCTGTTGGTGGAACAACCCTTGGGTGGAGTAGCATCCTGCCAAGGTGGTGGAGTGGTCCACTAGCTGCTGAATAGTAATAATTCGGTATCATCACTCACCTTTCTACTCAATATCATTGAGTGGATCTGCCATCTAACAGCCTCCATCCACCACCTAACAGCCTCCATCCACCACCTAACAACCCACAACCACCACCTAACAGCAATATATACTCCCGAATAGCCCCACCTACCAGCCCTCACTCCTAATGACAGTCAGCCCCCAGGTTTAGGTGACGGAGTGCGTGAGTTACTCTAGCCCCCTAGACCCTCCCTCCTGCATGCCAAAGTTACCACCAAATTATACACGTGCTAATATCCCCAGCTAGTACAGGGGATAGTAGTGTGGGTGGGGGGGGAAGAGGGAAGGAAAGAGTTGGGGGAAGGGGAGGGGGAGAGGGAAAGGGGATGGGGAAGGGGGGGGAAAGTGAAAGGGGAAGTCAAGCGCCGTTTTAAAAAAAAAGTTAATTCTCTTATCATCGTCTCGTTAATCACTGAAGCGAATCACACAGAGTCCACTTCCGTATGCGGATTGATGTTCGAGGGTCGCCGCATGCGTGTTCTTAGTCCTTGTTTTATTGACCATTACGGTAATTAGTTGATGTGGAAATAATTGTCAAAGAGCCTGACAGGTGAGTCTCGCCAGGTTGTAAGGTGAGGGTGGAGGGTTTGTAAGGTGAGGGTGGAGGGTTTGTAAGGTGAGGGTAGAGGGTTTGTAAAGTGAGGGTGGAGGGTTGTAAGGTGAGGGTGGAGGGTGTAAGGTGAGGGTGGAGGGTTGTAAGGTGAGGGTGGAGGGTTGTAAGGTGAGGGTGGAGGGTTTGTAAAGTGAGGTGGAAGATTTTTTAGATATTGTGTAAATCCAATTTTATTATTATAAACCAAAAACTCACTCTCTCTCTCTCTCTCTCTCTCTCTCTCTCTTCTACCCCCAAACACGTTTTTCCGTATTTTTTCCTTCTTATTATCGTATCACACTTGTTAACAGTTACTGTAATTCGTTCACTTGACACCATTATGAAAGAAAACACCTCTAGTGGCGCCAACACCATTAGTCAAAATAATGGCACCCATAAATGGACGGAAGGAATGTGATTATAACAGGAAAATGGTGCTTAGGACACGGTATTTCGACACGAGAAAGGAACTTGAAAACGAAGAAGAGAGAGAGAGAGAGAGAGAGAGAGAGAGAGAGAGAGAGAGAGAGAGAGACCCTCACCTATACGCACCAACACGCCATACAGACACACCTGTATAATCTCACAGGTGATGAAATACATAGGGAAAAAAAAAAACCTACCCTCTCGGTAAAAAGCAGCCCCCTTTTTCTAACCCCTTTCCCTACCCCCTTTCCCTCCTTTCCCCTCCCTCCCCCTTCCCCCTTTATAAGTACCCTTTATGTCTTAATCAGGAATTGTCTACTTTACTACACCATCAACAATAAAACTCAGAACTGTGGGAATGCTGGAGTTATTATTATTTTTTCCAGTTCTTTCGCGGTGTCAACAATAAAATTTTGTAGTGGGATAAAATAAGATAATACCACATCTTTATTAAGGTGTAGATAAGTAAAGTTTGTACCTGTTTTATTATGGTGTTAATATGTAACGTTTGTGATGGTTTAAAACAAGAAAATATTTACTTTTATTACAGTGAGAATAAATAAAGCTTGGGGTAGGATAAGTAAAAAATACCTACTTTATTAGTTTTGATAATAAAATACGACTTTTATTAGTGTCAGTCATAAACTTTACGAATATAAGAAAATATTTTATTGCAGTTCAACAATAAAAAACCTTGAAATCTGGAAATAATGTAAAAAGCCATTAATTACAGTGGCAATAAAAGTTCGTGCTGTTTGATATGAAAGGAAAATATCAACTTTATTGTAATGTTGAATTAAAATCCCAAAATATTGAAATGTAGGACTTTTTGTTAGTTTATTGCCGTTACAACAATCAAATCTGACAAAATAACACACACACACACACACACACACACACACACACACACACACACACAATACATATATAATAAATCATAGCTAGCATATCAAATCATTATAGATGGCAAATAATAATCAAAGCTGACGTTTAGATACACTTAACTGGGACGTTTCAATACAGTCATAAACGTGATTAAACGTGTCAAATTGGCTATATAATTTAAAGTAGTTTTACCTTGAAATATTTCGTATGTTTTATTCTATTTTTTAAGGGAAACTTGGCTAAATAAAACATTTTACTGAGAATCAATTATCTTAGTGAAATGCATAAAATTCGCGACATTAGAGAAAGTTTTCTCTCTGACTTAGCTTATAATCTCACTTTATTTTAGAGAGAGAGAGAGAGAGAGAGAGAGAGAGAGATAAGGAAAAACAGCGTAAATGGATGAATTAATTAGAGAGAGAGAGAGAGTGTGTGTGTGTGTGGCAGCTGATGTCATAAAAGCTGGTAACTTAACCCTACAGCATGTGTTATCACCCACAATACACATGTTATCTCGGCTAGTTATCAGCGCCTACCATCACAGCTATCTACAGTGTGGTGTATGACAAGTGTATAGTGGCATTGCGTAGTTAATTAGTTATTAGTCGTAGTTGTATAGTTGTATAATGTTGTTATCTTTTTGTTAGTTATATCTGTATGGTGTATGGTTTCTCTCTCTCTCTCTCTCTCTCTCTCTCGTTAACCAATAGATAACCACTAACCACCTCAGCGTATGGTAACGAACTATACCTGTAGGTAAACTCGTTAGCTGTCCACATTAGCTGCTCCCGCGAATAAACGCCAGGTACAGGTGTCAGAGGTGGATCGACCCCTGAGGTGGGTGTCGAAGTCGAGTCAGGGCGATTAAGGGTAGTGAGTAAGCTGGTTTATATGCATTCAAGCAAGGGTTACAGCTAGTAGGTAGGAATAAAACTATCTGCATTGCGAATTTCTGGAATCGATGAGTTAACCCCTTAAGTATGATGATCTAGAGGGCTTAAGTCCTTGAGTATGATGATCTAACCACTTGAGTATAATGACAACCCTTTGACTTAGATGGTGTAAGCCCTTGAGTGTGATCATTTATCCCATTGATTATGATGGCTTAGCACTTTGAGTATGATGATTTAACCCCTTGAGACATCTTACTAAAAGTATTAGGCCACTGTACTCTAGGAGTTTACCTAACAAACAGATTAAAATATGAGCATTACCATCATACTCATGGGGGTTAATTTATCGTACTCAAGGGATTACATCATCGTACTCAAGGTCATCGCTCTTATAGGGGTTAAAGTTATATAACACTCCTACGATACAGTTACACATATACAAATAATATAGGTGACGTCACTGTCTCTCTCTATATACGAGTATATTATTTATCACAAAGATATCGCGTTATATAACAGTGACAGGCCTTATCTACTGAATGGAAATATCTGATCGTGGTATGGTATATATTAATGTTATGTTTTGTACCGGCAGATAACGATAGCATCCCATATTATTGTAAAGTAACATATCTCTTTATTGGTGGCGTGGATAGACATTGATAGCATACATACGTGGATATCTATTTGTGTTATGGCTTTATAGAATAGAACAAGATATCATGTTATATCATCTCATGGTGGATACAGGAGAACAGTGTAACTCGATCATGGTAACGTAACGAAAGAGGATACATGGGTGGAGGATATCATGGTGACGTAAGTTAGGATACATAATAACACTTCAGACATCACATGGCCTAGCAGTCCCTATAATAGAGCCAGTATATTAGACTAAACTACATATCTAACATCAGGAAGGGATGGTCTGATAATGGAGATTTTTTACTTAATGTGGCCATGATGTTGATATGTTGCAGATTTTATGATACCTTCATTGACCTAACCTAACCTAACCTAATTAGACATGGAACAACCAAAGTCAACGTAGCTGTATATGGGTACGTGACGTTACAGTTAGGGAAATGGAGGTGGTCGAGTGCCATGCCATTCACATTACCTCCTTTGCTATCGAAACATTTTCATTCATACACTGCCTCTAACGGTCCGTCAAGCTTATGAAACTCACTTTCACTTTCTCACCCTTAAGGAACATCGTCTATACTGCTTAAAACACATTTACGTAACTCGTGTTGGCTCGCTGAAGGAGTGTGTGTGTATTTGCCAGCACACAACCACTCACTACTTGTCTACACACGTACCCCTTAAAAATATCCTTTCTTTTAACTACGAGCATAAACCCTTCTATCCCAATTACGAGAGAGCACTATTTGTGTACATAAAATCCTCATCTTGTATGCATTCAGATCCAGCCAGTTTAGAGCCCTCGCGGGTCTCAGCCAGCCAGCCAGCTGCAACGGTAGCACCAGCAAGAGTAAATAGCACCAGCACTAATACCAGCACCACCAACAACAGAGACAATGGGAGTAACAGTGGCAATGTCAATAGGATTTTAGAGCCAGTGTAGGAAAATGGCACAGCGGAAACAATTTTTTTTTTGTAACGGCAGAAGTAACAGGGAGGACGAGGACCAACAGAGAACACCATGGCAATAACAGTAGCAAAAAAACAGCGACAAATAATAACAGCCACATGAACAACGGTAGCAACGGTGGAGCAACAGTACCAAAACAACGACTGAAGACACAGCAACGACAACCACAAAAAAAAATCACACCAATACCAACAACATCAACAGCAGCAAGAACGAGGAATACAACACAGCAACGACAAGTAACAAGAACAACAACCACTATACTACCACAGCAGCAGAAGCAGAATAACAACCACCACTACCACAGCAAAACATGGTGGTAGTGGTGGTGGTGGTGTCTGTGGTGGTGGTGGTGTCGTCCCTGAAGGCCCGAGTTCTTATCTCTTGCACCCCAGTCCTGCCACCCGCCCCGGGCACTCGGATGATTTATACCGAGTTTTTTTTTTCCTCTCTCTCTCTCTCTCTCTCTCTCTCGCCATGTACCGGCTTAAACGTGGAAACTCAGCAGGCGTGATATTGATGGTATAGTGGTGTACAGTTGTGGTATAGTGGTGTGGGTGGTGATAATGGTGTGTGCTGGTGTGGTGATGATGATGATGATAATGGTGTTGGGTCTTGCTGAATCTGTTAGTGATGAAGGAGGAAAATATAACGATATACTTTTTGTTTTTAATTATTTGCTTGAGGAGGAATAAGAAAATATTTGTTCTATCGTATTTATTGAAGCCATTTACAAAAAGTATGTGTGGTGTCATAATGTATTTTTCGCCATTATTTTCTCGACTCATAAGATCCTGAGTTAAACAAGTCACTGTCTTTTTTTTTCTCCTATCTCCTCATTTCTCCTCCCACACACCTTGTCTCCTATTCCTTCTCTCTCGTCTCTCTCTCCTCTTCTTCTTTCTTCTAACTACCCGTCTCTATACCTCGTCATTCTCTCATTCTTCTTCCTCTTCCTTTCCTCCTACAGCCTTTCTCTCTCTCTCTCCCTTCTTATACTCCTCCACTCCTCTCTCTCCTTGGCCTTCCTCCCCACCTCACACCCCTCCTTACCTTTCCACCTGAGAGAGGCACGTACACTGCTAATTAAGGTGCTTGCATTTTTGACCCAGGGCACTTACCATTCTTCTCACGGCCTTTCCTTCCCTCCCTTACCTACCTCTCTTTCCTACCTCCCTACCCAGTGCTTTTCCCTACCTACCCACGGCTACTCTCTCCCTACCCACGGCTTCTCCCCCCACTAATACTCTCTACCACATTCCCTCCCGCTTCTCCTCCCCAACTTCTCGTCCTCCCCTCCCTAACCACCCCTACTCCCTTTCCCAAACTCCACTCATCCCCTCCTTTACCTCCCCTCTTCCCAACACTCCCCTCCTCCACCCTTACTCCCCCACCCCCTCCCCTTGCTGCCCACCTCACCTCCCCAACCCTCCCCTCCTCCCCAACACCCCGGGTACCTCCTCCTAATGACTCAACGGTTTCACAAAGGCAGTAAACCTTAGCCTACTTTACCCACGGTGACGACGACCCCTTCCTCCTCCTCCTCCTTATTCTTCTTCCTTCTCCTCCTTCTCCTCCTCCTCTTACTCCTTATTATTCTTCCTTCTTCATCCTCCTCCTTCTCCTTATTCTTCTTCCTTCTTCTCCTCCTCCTTCTCCTCCTCCTCCTCCTCCTTATTCTTCCTCCTTCTTCTCCTCCTCCTTATTCTTCTTCCTTCTTCTCCTCCTCCTCCTCCTTATTCTTCTTCCTTCTTCTTCTCCTTCTTTCTTCCGCCCTTTCTGCTTGATATTAACGTTTTTCTTCTTATCATTTTTATTGATTTTATCACGTTTCTCTTGCCTTTGTTTTTTTTCTTCTTTCACTCGCCCTTCCTCATCTTCCTCCTTCTACTCATCCTCACTCTCGTTTTCTTATCATTCATTCTCTTCTTCGCCTTATGTTCTTATCTTTTTTTTTCTCCTTCATTTACTTCTTCCTTCTCATGTCTTTTCTTGTTTTAACTTACCTTACCATCAGAAAAATCGATATAAAAGACAATTTGACTCCTGAATTAACTACCATTAATTACCTTCACTACATGCTAATTAACTCCTCCCTCTTCCCTGTCTTCATCCTTCAGTCTTCGTTTCTTTCACTATATATGTCCTTCATAATGGGATATTTTTTTATTGGACTATTCCATATATCTGTTATTTACACATATATGTAATCTATATATTTTCTCTTTTGTTCCTATTTTCATATATTCTCGAGATCACTTTAATATATACGGGTATAGTACAATATATCTCTCCTCTTCTGTTTTTTTCTTTTCTTTTGTATTTTTATGTAGTTTCAAATTACCTTTTATTTACATGAATATTTACACCAATAATAACAACAGTAGAGTGAGTGTATCGCCCCGGCCCACTCCACCCCGGGTGACGTGGACAAGACAGTGCCACACCCCCAGGCACAGAAGGGCGAGTGGCACGCATTATTACTCTCCTAACCTGAACGTTAAGGTGATTATGATCCATTTGGGCTGGCCTCTTTACCGTCATGGCGAGTGTCAACAGGCTAATTTGAGCAGCATGATATTCCTTCATCTCGTTAATGGATAGACGAAGTGATATGTCAACTGCTTATTGAGTAGAAGCTGTAGACGTCGACCCCATGGGGAGACAGTAGAGGTTTGGGGAGGTCAGGAAGGGGTGTGTTTAAAGGACTGTAGGATTTAGGTGGTTGGGGAGAAGGAAGGAGGAGAGGTTGGGGAGGTTAGGAAGGGTTATGTGGGAGGTTGGAGGATCGGTGAGGCTTAGAGAAGAGGAGAGGTTAGGGAGGAGAGGAGGAGAGGGAGGGGAAGAAGAGAGATATGGGAGGGGAGAAGAAGAGATTGGGATGAGAAGGAGGAGAGATTGGGGAGGAAAGGAGGAGAGGTGGGGAGGGGAGGAGGAGAGGATGGGGAGGTTGTGAAAGACAGCGGTGAAACGCCTTCTTAAAGTAAAATTATTTTAGTCATAAGAACAAACTTTATTAAAAGAATCTTTGTTATATTCTTCAAATGCTTCCCCTTATGTGTTTGTCTTATTTGGTGACTGAATCATTTTTTCTTTCATCTGAGTATGTTGTGATTAGTGATTAGGCCTTCATACTAATCATTATTCAGCAGAGTTGTTTAGTTACGATTCTAACCAATCTTGACATTTGGCTTAACGATTCCATAATAACAGTGACGTTAAACTACTAAAGCATATTGACGTGTCTAAATTTGGTACCTCAATTATAGCCAAACAAAGGTCATGCACAAACTGTTTTATTTCTTTTAGACCGTCAACGGGTTCACTTGACTCACCAGCTTGAAATAAACCCAAGAAACCAAGCAAGCAAAATATTTTCTCATTCGTGACCACTGGATTAGAAAACTGGTTCCTTCCCCGAGCGAAGATAAAAGCTCATAGAGAAGAGGAGAAGAATGACCCCCAGCTGATGAAAGCGTTCGTCTTGTTGGTGAAGTTTTTGTTTATGTTTGTGGATTATTTCCTGGTCACTCACAGCAAGACGAGTAACAGCAAATTACTCCCACCTTGAGAGAGTCTTGGTCCAAACTGATCACAGCTGGAGAAAGTGTTCAGATCCACCACGAATAATCACTTTCTCTGAGGTAACTTGTCATGAAACTCTGGTCAATTTATGCATTTTTTGTAGCGGTCTAGAAGAATGGCCAGAGAGCGTAAGAAAATGCTTCCTCAAAGATCTCATTTATATCAACACGGTCTGGGAGGACGACGAGCACCTCACTAGCCACTACAGCAAAACATGTTGGTTAATGTTGCTGATGTGTTGTGTTGTTTTTTTAGTGAAGTTAAAGACTCATTAAAAGCTGTCGATTTTTGTTGTTACTTTCTGGTGCTCAAGTCGTGTATGGCGGCTGATGATAACAGTGTTTTAACCGTTCTCTTATTTCCCTAAACCACAAGTGTCGCCACGTTACTAGTAGTTAGCAAGACTAATCTCAGAAACACTTCAACGTTATGTAAATTTATGAAGGGTTGTGAAGGTCTATTCCAAATGTGGGTTTTGTTTTTTCCGATGATTTGGGGAACAACTCAAGTTCCCATGAATAAATTTACAGGCGACCGTAACGAGGAGACAAGAGGTCAAATTACTTGTGAGTGAGATCACGCTCACCGCCTCATACATAATGGCTTTCTCCTGATAGAAATTCTTACAATAATGTTGGAACCTGAACATTACATCACTTTTTATTCTAATAATAATAATATGTTTCATTTGTTAATAAAAAACTTTGAACCACAAATAAATGTTTCTAGTGAGGATACCAGATAGTTTTAAACTGATGATAAATTAAAAGAGGAATAGAAACAATATATACAGTCAGAACATTAAAATAACTATGAGTGAAAATTCAGAGGTCAGTCAGTGGAGCAGATCAGTGATGAAGACATTATGGCCGGGAATGACTATCATAACCAGCAGCCCAACACAGTCTGGGGACAGCGGTAGTCTTGAATATATTTTTTTGTTACCACCAACTGGCGACCTTGGTTAGCTACGTTCTGTCATCTAGATCTGGTCGTTGTGGTAGTCGTGGTTGTCGTTGTATTGTCAGTGTTGAATGGAGCAATGCACATGTAGTAATGTGGTGTTAATGGGGCGATTTGTTAGTGATGGGGCAATTGACGGTTGTGGCGTGGTGGCAGAGGCAATAGAGGAGGTGACAGTGTATGTGGGAAATTTGGCCGGGAAAGTAACAACAGTGAAGGAAGTTGTTTGGTATCGGTGGCATTAATGACAGACAATGAGTGAGAAAACAATGAGAGGAAAAAACACTAGTGTAGACGGAGGCAGTCATCATCCCCATCACCCTATCAGTGTAGAGTTCCTGAGGTCTTATTAATAATACTCTCAAGTAAATTCCTTTATTATTTTATTTTACAAGTTTAGAGACAACGGTAATCATTCAGGTATAGATAAAAGTACAGTTATTAATACTTCAACATATAACCTTACACAGTTACCATTTAGGATCAATGTATAATATTAAGTCACATTATCTGGGAATTCAGGCGGTCGAGGATCTCTTCATCTTGGTCCCCATTGTGAGAGATTCCCTGAGGACCTCCCGGCCAGGCCATCAAGAGCTCTTTACTCCCAGTCAATTCCTCGCCGGGACTCTAACACGTCATGGACTAAACCAACCAACTTAGGGCCTCGTCTTTCACTCGTGGGTTTATTCTTGGCTTTCTTCCTACTGGCTGTCGTCGTCTGTACGAAATAAACCATGAAATAAATTATATAATTATCTAAATTACTTATTGACGAAGTTAATAATATTTGATAATACGAGTAAATAAATTATACTTGAATTCCCTATCTGTTTACATATACTTGGACTATCATAAACCAAGCAGCTGTCTGACACAGTGTAACCTGGCATGATGTATGATATTCCCACGTGACGGTGCGCGTTCCAGAACACCCTTATATCGCCAGCATCGACACTCATTATGCAAGGATTTCCTGGCTATTCACTTTTCCCTGTCAATGTATCGGGCGGTGTAATTGACAGGTGACAGGAGAGGGCTTCGTCATGATACACAAACACATGTCAATCAGATGACAGATAGTTTATGACAGACTCAGGTTATGGCCCAACAGTAGCCAGGAAAAATACTTTATTTAGTAACCTCGGATGACCAAGGGTCTGCTCAGGTGTATGAGTCACGTTACTTGCTGTTCTTGCGTGTAATTGCCGCTGTAAATCAAAGGTAAATACACATTTGTCACTGAGCGCAGCCAGTGCCTGTGGACACTTGTAGCGTAAATACAGGAGTGTTACGAGCCGTGAGGAAGTGAAGACACAATACAGAACCAACAAGTTTATTTGACAGGTTTATTTCGTCTTATAGTGTAGTGTTGCGTCAAGTGGTTTGTACTGAGAGTTACCGCCTCCTAGTCTCTCTTACTTTACTGTGTATATATATATATATATATATATATATATATATATATATATATATATATATATATATATATATATATATATAACTTAGTATTTATTATTTAGGTTATATACAGTATTTACGAAAGTATCTCTTGAAACATTGTGTTGAAGTCCTTCACAAAGACAATGTTACATTTCCTTAACAAAGAGACTATGTTTGTTACACTGAGCCCCTCGCCCTTCGGTATACAGTTGTAGAGCAGGTGTTGGGTACCATTAACTTCAGCAACCCCCCCTGGCATAGTGTAGTGCCACCACTGCTGATGGTGTCGGTGCTGGCGTGGTGACCTGTAAGACCTCGTACTGTCGCTGCCATCACGAATCTTGAGGGAGATACAAGAAGCTGAAACATTACTTTGTTTGTCAATAACTTTTGACGATAAAATTTATTTTCTGATATTTCCTTTAATTTTTGGTGAAGTAACCAAGGGCCGTGATGTCTTCAAACTATTTTCCATATTTAAAAAAAAGTACTTTTTGACTGGTTACTTGAGAAATCATTTGTTTCCATTATACGTATATATTTTTCATACTCTAGGGTGTGTCTAGGAAGCATCCTGCCAAACGATCTTATTAAGTGGAGATGATATGAGAGGCAGCGTAAGCCTGGGTGCTTGAGGGCCAGCCATTGTCAGGTCGTGGTAGGTGGGTGGAGGGGCCCGCCAGGTCAGCTCGGGTCGGAAGTAGGAGGTCCACAAACATTGGGCTGCTATAAAAGCAATATCTGCAGGTTTATTTCCCGTTAATATAAGTTTTCAAAGACGAATGACGATTTTATTCCAAATCCTTGGCGTTTGTCCCATTTCAGTGATGAAAAGCGTAGCAGCGGCGAGTTTTAAAAGTTAGCAAATGAGTGCTAGGTGTGCCAAGCCCCGCCCACTATGCGAGGCCCGCGCACTGATTGGTGGAGACGTGGCGGCCATATTGATTCCTGGCCCGCGGCTCAGTGGCAGGGAACG
This sequence comes from Homarus americanus, assembly GCF_018991925.1. NCBI lineage: Eukaryota > Metazoa > Arthropoda > Malacostraca > Decapoda > Nephropidae > Homarus > Homarus americanus. Next base: position 392,095 of record NW_024728725.1, on the reverse strand, counting down.
GCGGTGGCTGGTGCCGTCCCTCACACCATGCCCGTCTACTTGCTAGATTTCTGAAATACATAATATTTTTCTGAAGACATTTTGTGTTATTGTATTTCCTTGATTATCATCTTGAATATGAAAACCTTACTGTAATGTTCTCCCTAATATGGCATAGAATAATACCTAATTCTATGAGAAGAAGTTGCCAATGACTTATTTTTTGTCCATTAAGGCTCATGTTCTACACCTCTACTGATTAATACAAAAGATTCCTGTTAGAAAGAGATAAAATAAAGTAAACCAGATTATCCTCATGATACACAGTGACGTTGTGTTTCGAGTACACCTGAAATTATATATTACTACGTGTGTTGTCCACTGCCCTGGCCGAGGCAGCGAGAATAAAAAGACACAATCATCCACTCTTACATACCGACAACGAGTGATTCAATTTGCACCGTATGGAACGAACCGACTCCCAGTGGGAATGTGATCTGGATTGGAACATGAATATATGAATACATCTCTGTAGGGAAATGAGAGATGGTCGGAGCTGGCCTGTCTCTTCTCGGGAGACAAGAAGCGTTGGGTGTCTCGCTGCCTCTCAATGTTCAGTTCAGGAGCTGAACTTGTCACTTGTAAACAACAACATTTGAGCGAATTGAGGCGGCTCTCCTCTTGACTCTGGTGAGTGACATTACGAAGCACGGAGCTCCGTGAGGTGAGGTAGCGAGCTGATCAAGTGACGAAGGTGTAGGAACAAAGACAAGAATTGTAATAATGGATAAAAAACACACAGTTGCATGAATCAATGTGAAACGGTGGCAGCGTAGAGCGAGTGGGCGGCGGCGGTGCAGGCGGAGACTGGCAACAGCAGCAGCAGCAGCAGCAGCAGCAGCAGGAGGGATCCCCACCGCCAACAGCAGAGGGAGCAGCCAGTGAGGCGGCTGTGGAGCTCAGCCAGTGAGTGCGAGGCGCGTCTCTCCGCCAACGAGCAAGCCAGCCAGGCCCGGCCCCGCCACAACCGCCGCCATCTTGCCGGCCAGCGAGAGCCACCACTCTCCCCCAGCCTCCCTTGCAACTTGCAACACCAACGGCCGTGCTCCCTCGCAGTGGGGCTCGGACACACTTCCTACCTCCTGCCTCCGCGCCCTCTCTCGCTACAGTGTTCTGGATTACTCTTCTCGCTCGCCTTGCCCACCTCCTCTTCAAGGTAAGGAGACTATTTTGGTACTTCCCGCTGAGGTCGTTTGACTCATCTTGTGGTTGTCCAGAGGGCCTTTCTTCTTTTTTCTTTTTCCTTTTTTTTGAGGGGGGAGACTTGTACCATCAGGTGCCAGGCCATTCAACGTTCCATTGGAGGCTTTCTTCTGTCGTGTTACTCACCCTGGACGGCGTGTCCTTCTACGGGAAAATATACAGTAAAAGATGATATGAAGACCTGATGATGCAGGTCTTGGTGGTAGCGGCGATCGGGCGAGGCGCCTGTGTAGGGAGGACGGCGATGTTGTCACACTCCCGCCCATGGTAGACCGTCGTCGTCGCTCTTGTGGTCAGCCGAATGAATGAATTTATCCTGACCCCTTGATGACCGCGCTGTGCTCATAAAATTTTCCAGAAGCATCATGGCCGCTGTACTGGAGCTATAAATGCTGCCTCATCACTGTTTTGACAGTAAATCATTTGTCCATCATCAAAGGGCCATATATTGGAGTTTATATCCAATTTTAAGTGCCAAGGTGACGGCCAGAATGGACACGTTGCCGCTGCCAGGTACGTGGAGCCCATTACAGGATTCGGTGCACTTGATTTTACAAGACACGTGTCTGCCCCCGAAAACGATAATTCCCCTTCTTGGGATATTTTTTTTTACTATTTTTTTACACTTGTGTTTTCGTTCTGGTAAATGATTTACAACGCCCCAAGAGTCCATAATGCACGTGTTAAATACACTTTTATTGGTCCATTAATGATGTTAATAGTCGGTTAAAATACATGGCAGTAAATGACGGCCGTGCCACCACCAGCGTTTGCTTGTGTCTTGACTCACTAACACATGTACACTACACAAACAACTTACGACACACTATTTTTTTACCATCCAGAGATCTTA